>NC_063186.1:3312757-3534649 GCF_023159225.1 Perognathus longimembris pacificus
GCGACCAGACAGTTGCCGCAGCTTCTACTCCTCCGCACCCTTTCCCCAGTGCAGCCCATTCACCGAGCAGCTGGATCAGCCCCTCGGGACGTCAATCAGACCTTGCTGCTTCCCAGCCCAAAGTCCTTCAAGGCTGCTGCAGTCCTGTAACATTGATCATGAGATCCAAAATAACTGCATGTCCCCTGAGCCCCCCGCCCCCTCCCCCTGCCACCCCCTCCCCAGTGTGTGGATCCCAGTTCGCATAACTCACCCTGCTCCATCTGGTGCTTTCTGCTCAGCCATATTGAGCTTCTTGCTGTTTGTTCGACATTTCCAGAACATTCCAGCCTCGGGGCCTTGGCATTAGATTATTTTTTTTCTCCATTTTTACATGGTTTTGGCCCCATTTCATTCAAGGCTCTGCACAAATGGTATCCCCTAAGAAAGCCCTTCCCTAACCACCTTATGCCCAATGCATCATCTGCAAATGCCTTATCTTGTTTTGTTTCTATATCCTAGCCAGTCAGCGCATTACCTATATTTTTATTTACAGGTTATATTTTTGTGTCACACATTACAACCGAAGGCACGATGTGTGCACAAAGTCCATGCAACACTCCGTTCAGGGTTTAGATGTCTCAGCCCAAGACCAGTGTTCTCTCCCCTGTGACTCCACTCATTGCTCCCCAACAGAACTGGGGTAAGAGAGCATGGTGCAAATGCAGCTAGCCACCAAGGTCAAATGTTGCCCTTGACTGGGAAGCGAGCCTATGAGTCAGAGAGAGGAACCTGATGAGGTAGGAGGAAAAACTGGAAAGCACTAAGAGTTCATGGTCAAGGCTCACTGACCAGCCTGAGGTTCGCTGCCAAGGCTCTCTGACTGGTTTGTTTCTGCCTCTGTAAAAAGATGAAATCCAACTGACCAACCAGGTTTCCCACCACTACCACCATCCCCCAGATCCATCATTTTCTCCCAGCCTGTTTCCATGAGCCCCTGGGGGACAAAGAGTTCACAATGGCCTTGCCAAGTTCCTTTCCCAAGTTTAATGACCATCACAATCAGAAATCCATCCTTTTTATGGGACTAAATTTCTCTCACTGAAATTTTATTCCATTTTCTCCAAGACATGTACCACGAGTTAATTGAGAAATAGAGGGGCATAAGCACTATGGAAATATGATTTGAATCAAAGAATTTCCCCTGGATTGTAATGATGTCTCTTATTAATCCCGGCTAGTTCACAGAATCTGGCTTTTAGGACCGAACTTGGCAATCAGCTTCAATAAAAACCACTACTTAAAGTACGCCCCTCCTAAGGGACACTACTGACAGGATCAGTAGGAGGCAGGATTTCTTGGTGGGAAGAAGAGCAAGGTGTTCTTCAAGCAACAGGTTGCCTTTCTGCCAAAAGCACATCCACTACTCATTTTCACCTCCATGCATGAAATGGTAACATTAAGAGCACTGTAAGAACTCTGGCCTCACATAACCCATCTCGGCCACCCAAGAGAGTCTGGGTTGTTCTCACCTGAAAAGCCACATTCATGAGTTCACTCCTTGGCGTTACCCTTTCAGGCTTTCCATCCGAAATGTCAACAAATGAACAGGAGAGCTACACGTCCTGATCATCTGTTTGATGGGCATCCATCTGTTCATGGACCCGCATGAATGCCATCGTCCCTCCTCGAGTGTGGGCCTCACCCACACACCCATCCTCGCTTCTTATCCATCCATCAGAATTCATTTTTGCTATAATATTACTGCTTAACAAAGTATCATGGCACTGTGCTCATAGAAACAAGCACGTATTGCTTTTACAACTGGCATCAGTTAGTGACTGTTACTGTCTGCACTTGCTGAGATTTCTGAGGCCCACTTGGCTATTTGCCAATTCTGTGTAGTCTCTGCAAGGACAATTGGTTTGACTCTGTTCTCTGTGTTTACATCCATGATACAGGAGAAGTACACGAGAGGATGTAAAGACAATTGGGCCTTGGTGTCTAGGCTCACAAATGGCCTCTTGCCACTTCTAGTACTGGCTATTGGGCAAAGCAATCATATGGTCTAGTCCAAAGTTAGAGGTTGAAAAACTTACAATCTACCAATCTATCCAACTAGTTCCAGAGCAACTGGCTCTCCTCCTTGTGTAACACAGGACTAGCAAATAAGGCCTTAGCTAGCTTCTCTCTCCAGCAGTAGCTGCTGTTTAAACTATTGTTGAAGTCACACAATAACATTTGAGACTTCTGTTGGATTGCTTCCCAGTTAGTACTACTCCAGAGATTTCAATGTGCATTCATGATTTATTTTAGACTGTTATTATTTATACACCTGCCCCCCTTGAGATAAAAGGTACCTAGAGCATAATAACTCTACTTATCCTCTTCTGCTTTTGTGACTACCATCCTTTTCTAATTTAATCCTATATGTTTTAAACCCAAAAGTCATCATTATGATACGCTGAAGTCTATTCATTTACATTATTCATAGATGGTTCTTGTTTTATAATGGCTTGACTTGGGATTTTTGCGTGTGTGTGTGTGCACGCACACATGCACACGAGCATGGGCATGCATGCACCAGTGCACCAGTCCTGGGGCTTGAACTCAGGGCCTGGGTGCTGTCCTTGAGCTTCTTTTGCTCAAGGCTGACACTTTACCACCTGAGCCCAAGCTTCACTTCCAACTTTTTAGTAGTTTTATTGGAGATAAGACTCTCACAGACTTTCCTTACTAGCCAGGCTTTGAATCTCGATTCTCAGATCTATGCCTCCTGAGCAGCTAAGATTACAGGCATGAGCCTTAAGATTTTTCAACTTTACAAAAAGGCAAAGAAATGCAAATTCTGTAGAAACTGTACTTCCAACCAGACAGTGGTGGTTCACAACTGTAATACTAGCTACTTAGTAGGCTTAGATTTTGAGGATTTCCAGTGACAGCCACAGCAGGGGTGTGGTTCTGTGTACCCCAAACTAAGAGTACAGTCCTCCACAGGACTTCCGGCCCCCAGGACTACTGCCCATTGCACCTGAAGCAGATTTAGGTGCCCCTCAAGTCTCTCTCTCTTACCTCCCTTTGTCAGCCCCAGTCCTTTCAATATGGAGTCCACGGGCCTTAAATCCACTAATTTTTGCTTTCTATATAAACAAGTCCCAGGAGAATGGAACTGTCCATTTCTCCCTGGAATTGTTTCTCTATGGCATGTTACTAGTGCCATAAAGGCACACTTATTATGTCTCTATAAAGTATACCATTTACCATCTAATGGCCTCTAAAATCTCACCTAGGCCTTTTTATAGGTTCTAACTTCCTAAGCCTAAAAGCCTAAAATCTAAACTTACTTTGTATTTCACATTTCTTGTTTTCTTGTGTTTTTCAGTCTTTCACAAGTATTTTTATCAAGTTTTAACATTCTATTTACTCTTCCTATTCTAAAGACATCCCTGTTCCCATTCTCCCTCCTTTTTCTCATCCCCTTTTTTCTCTCTATTCCTTTCTCTTCTATTTCTTCTTTCTTTCTCCTCCTTCTCTCCTTCCTCTGTCTTCTCCCTCTATCTCTTTTACTTCTTTCTCTGTGTCCCCTCCCTCCCTCTCTCTCCACACAGATTCTCTCTCTCTCTCTCTCTCTCTCTCTCTCTCTCTCTCTTCCTTTCTACTACCAGCTTCTATTTACCAAACATGCATGACAGGCAAGCACTGTACACAGCTCTAGTGCTGTAACAGTAAAGATGTATTAGCTAAACTCCATTCCCTGGAGTTTACAATGTCTTTGCCAGAAAGAGCCCATCACTCATTGTGCAGCGTCGTGCACCAGTGTAACATCTGAGCACAGGATGAGCAGCGCTGGCAGCATGCATGCACTCGGCATTCTCCCAAGGCTGGCCTGGACACCACACAGCTGAGAGCTTCTGTGTCTCCAGGAAGTCGTGCCATTCCTCACCTACCTTGCTCTTCCTGGAGCTAAAAGTCTCCCAGTTCTCCTCTCAATATTCCTGAAATCCCCATGGCTTGAGGTTCACTAGCAGGCTAGCCGAGCACTTTAATGGAGAATTCCTACCTCCAAACATTTGCTTTCTTCTTAAGAGGGACAATATCAACCTAAGTGCAAGATTGCAATTTTAATGGAAGTAAGTGAGGAAGGGGGGGGTATTCTACAGCAGGGATCCATTACTGAGAGATGGACCTAGATAGGACTCCCCAGAACATATCTACCCATCATATACCAATGATGCCAGGATGAGGTGGATTCCGGAAAGAATGAAGACCAGGTGAGGCAGGGACTTCCAAATGTTGACCTCACAGACTTCCCTTCTTTCCCAAGATTCTATCTCTCTATTAGCTCCAGTTTAAGCATGTTTCTTTTCCTTTTCCTTTTAAATATTAGTCACTTGGGTATGATTTGAAAGTCAGTGACCCAGCCAAGCAGTGGTGGTTCGCACCTATAGCCCAAGTTACTCAGGAGGCTGAGATCTGAAGATCGCAGTTCAAAGTTAGCTCAGGTAGAAAAATCCATGAGATTCTTATCTCCAGCAAAAAGCTAGAGGCAGTGCTGGGGCTTAAGTGGTAGAGTTCTAGCCTTGAGTATAAAAGCTAAGGGATACTGCCCAGGCCCTGAGTTCAAGCCCTTAGTACTGACACAAGATTTAAAAACTAACTTCAGTGATCTAGACAAGGAATCTGGCCATTTGTTAGAGTTTTACGATTAGCTAATTTATGTAGATCAAGTTTTGTCAATGTCACAGTCTGGTGAGTAACTGTAAAGAAAAGCAAATTTTATTTTATCCTCAAATCCTTGCTTGCAAACATGGTAAATTATCACAAGGCCAAGCTAAGTGCATCAACACCCCTCTGAGAAGAGGGGCAATGGAGAGAATTATTCATGCTATGGAAATTTTGAGACTCCCAAAAAAAGACACCAAAAGGGGGGGAGTCACACAGTAAAGGTGTCGGGGGGGGGGGGTGAAGCTACCTCACCTCTGAGTGTGAAATTAGTTTACCTTCGTTTAGATGCAGAGGATTCACAAAAACTATAAATATCACCATGCTGATTATTTAAGAGAAAGACGCTAATTTTCAAGTTCATGCTATTTCTAGCAAGCTCAATCTGCTCCCAGGAAGCATGAGGGTGCCGATGATTAAGGAACACTATGTTAGGAGATGATAACACACCAACTCTGGATCCCTGCTCTTGTCACTGTGATAAGATCTGATTTGATCCTACAAAAATGTCAGGGGCACACACACGCTTAGCGACATCCAGATTTCAATACAATTCAGTGATGCTTCACTTCACACGCCGCAATCCCTGGGCCACGGTTCCCCATCATCAAGTAGCTAATGTGAATTCCTGATAATTATGACAAGGAAATATCAAAAAGCCAGCAGCTCAGAGTAATTTAGAATTAAGGTCTCCATGAGCCTTGGGTCACTGACCTAAATAGACACAGTCACAAGAATGAAAGGTGTTGACAGAAGTTGCCCGTGGCCTTCAGATTGCGAACTATCAGAAGATTAGCCCATGATGGCTTTACACATCTGCCTGTACCTGCCTGAAAGCTCTGTCCATCACCAACTCTATCACCTTTAACTATCTTGCCAAGGCCAGGTTCTGTACCACATCTTCCTCATCTCTGTAGTTTTTCTGCCTGAAAGTCCTGTGTTGGGAAAGTGGAGGAGAACGGGAAAGGAATAGGCCGGACTTGATCATCAATAGGCGAGGACTGTTTATTGAAGAACAGTGAGGGGCACAGACCTTCCTGTGGGATCGGAGGTTGTGTGAGGGGGTGAATTTGGGACCAGGCTTATATGGGATCTGAGCGGGGAGGCAGAGGTTATCGAAAACACCACTAGGACTAGCAAGTTGGGGATTTTCTGTTTGGCCCACAAAGGGCTGTTTAAAGCTGGGCCTAGGTGCCTATCATAGCAGGTTCTCATATGTTGGGGCTTTTCCTCTGGCCCACAAGGGGCTGCTTACAGCTGGGCCTAGGTGAAATATCCTGCCTGCATATCAAGGCAGGTTCCCATGCGGAGGTTCAGCCTGGTGTGTGTACGGGCCTGAGGCAATAGGGTGGGGGTCAACCCTTCTTCACCCTGTCCATCACCAACTCGATCACCTTTACCACTCTTGCCAAGGCCAGGCTCTATATCACATCTTCCTCATCTCTGCAGTTTTTCTCTCGTGGGAGAGAGAAACACTCCCCCTGCCCTGGGAGGTGCGTAAGACACAAATCTGGCCATGCTCTTGCTTTGCTTAAGAATGTATAGAGCCTCACCTTCTCCCACCCTCCAGGTTCAAGTTCACGTTTTTATTTTCTTAGTTGTGCCATTTGAAAAGAAACGAGTCTAGGGATTTTTTCAATCTTTTTTTTTGTTTGTTTGTCTGGTTATTTGTGCTTTTGGTATCATATCTAAGAAACCATTGCCTGCTCTTAGGTCATAAAAGCTTTACACTTATGTTTTCATCTTTATTTATTATTGAATTAGCATATGTTAATAGAATGAGGGGGTTTCATTATGATAGTTTCATAGATGCCTACAATATACATTGAACCAATTCACCCCCTCTATTATATTCTCTTTTCTTCCCACTCTCCTTCTTGCTTTTTCAAACAGTGAGTGGTGTTTGGTGGGTTTCAATAGGCTACCTTCCTTTGGGAGGGGGAGATGTCTTTCAGTCCTCTTCACCCTCAGTATCTTTTCCTTTCCCCCTTCCCACTCCTGCGGATTGCCCCTAGACAGTTCCCTTTGACATCCATGTCCTACTATCATCATCATCATCATCATCATCATCATTTTAGGTCTAAATCTTGCAAATAAGTGAGAGCAATAGTCCTTTGGTTTTGATGTTGTTTTTTGAGCTTGTCTTGTCTCACTTAGCATGGTTAGCAAATATGAGGTAAAGCCATGAAGGACTTGGAATAATATGTGCACGTGTACATGTTACTTTGTAGTAGGAATAATATACACATGTATACGTGTTACTTCAGACACAGAGAACATGGATACTCTTTTCAGGCATCCTTAGAACTTTGCCCATGTATTAGGACACAGAGAAAATGCCTATTACTTCTAAAACAAACAGAAATAATAAAATATAGACAATATCAACATATCAAACATGCTCCACAAAAAAAAAAAAGAAATAGTGAGTCACATGTGGTTGCATATGCCTGCAATCCTAGCTAGTCAGGAAATTGATATAGGAGAGTTATAGCTCCAGATCAGGTTGGACAAAAGAGTTAGCAAGAAAGGTAAAAGGAAAGAGGCGGGGGGACAAGAAAAGAAAAGAGCAGTCTGACTTGGAAATTTGGAAACTCTCCTCTAAATAATCTAAATTAAAGGAAAAAATCAAAAGTGGGATTTTATTGTTTCTTAGCCTTTTGGCTAAGATCAATAAAAAGGAATAATAAAGATAAAAAGCAGAAAATATTGAATTAGAAAACCCTTTGGTCATAAAAATAAGATAAAAGTTTGTTCTTCAAAAAGCAATGAAAAGAGGATACTTTTGAAAAGAAGTAAGATGTTTAAACCCCATCCAGAATAATAAAAAGATAAAAACCACAAACACAAAAATTGAAAAACTGGAGACAATGTACTCTGCCAACTCCCAAAATTTAGATGCAAAAGATGGCTTTCTAAGAAAAAAAAAATTAAAAACCAATGACACAAAGCAAGCAGAGCATAAACAGATTCAGAACCAGGCAAAACGTTAAGTTGTTTTTAGATAAAACCCAAAAATTTGAGGGGGTGTCGGGGGCACTTGAGACATTTCAATTGCTGGGTAGAGTGGTTAGCAGGGAAACGTGGCGCTCATCCTCCCTTGGCCTCAGTGGAATATGATCCCAGGGCTTAGCAAGAAAAAAAATGTATCACACCAAGTTAAAGTTGAATTTAAGATAAGTAAAAAATGCTGCTCAGTATTCCCATGCAATACTGAAGGCATGCTCTCAGGAACAATCCTTGGCCGTTCAACCTTACCTGGGCAGCCCGTAGTCCAGTGGCGATCTCAGACTTTAGGCAGATGGGTTGGGTTGACGTCCCTCTGCCTCCTTCTCTTCTGTCCTCTCTGAAACGATGATCGTGATCAATGACAGAGCTGCTGGCGATGATCACGGTGATAACAGTCATGGTGACAACGATGCTGATGATGGCAAGCCTATTTCATAAACATGAAGGGGGAGTTAAATGACTCTGGAGGAGCATGTGGTACACAGGGTTCACAGCATAGATGTTCACTATGTTAATAGCTGCTTCCCCTTCCCTTCCCTCCACTTTCCACCCCTTCCTTTCTCTTACTTTCACCTTTCTTTCTCTTCTCTTTCTCTTCCCCTCTCCTCCTCTACTTCCCCCCATCCCCCATATCCTTTATCTCTCACTGAAAGAAGGAAAAGAAATGCTAGATCAAGGCTACAGTTGTGTCTGTCTCACGGGGGATTCTTGTCTCTCAGGGAGAGACACTCAGTATTTGTGTCACTTGATGCTCATGAATGAAGAGAATGACTAGCACTGGCTAAAGCCTGGGGAGGGAGGCTTCCTGTGAATAAAAAGGGATCGCAGGGTCATAGAGATTTGGGGGAGTGGATGGAGGTAGGGGAAGGCTGAGAGCAGGGGAGAAGATCTGGGACAAAGGCAGTCCTACAGAGCAGACTTGGTTCCACAGTAGAGCTAGTTCAGTAACTGTCACATCTGCTGTTTACAAAGCCTCAATTGGGTAAATTTTTACACTGGTGTTTTCACCTCAGTGATCATCTATGAATATTAACCTAAGTACTTCCCGAAATATTAAGATGGCCACCTTGTGCCATGTCTTTGCCTATGCTGTGCTCATCTCCATCAATGGGATGGTGCCAAAGACACTGTTTTAAATACTCAGAAATAAAGAGAAAATAAGATATCTGAACGTTGTGCATAAATACGTTTGTGCAACATGAAAGCCAAAGAAGTCATAGCACATGGTATGAATTGAAGTTATTTAGTTGTTGGAATAAAAAGAGAGATGTGAGAACTGAGTCACATCATGCACAATTAACAACCTGAGTTAAGCCAGGTATATTAACAGGGTTAAGCCAGTTAAGCCCAGCCACGTGTGGAACAGAAACAAAGAAAATCACGGTTTTGAGGCTAGCTCAAGCAGAAACACATTTATGAGACTCCATGGCTGAGACACTTTGGCTGAGTGTGGTAGCACACGTCTGTCATCTCCAGCTATGCAGGGAAGCACAAGCAGAAGGCTCACAGTCCAGGCTAGCCCAGGCACAAAGCCAGACCCTACTCTGAAAAGAACAAATGTAAAATGGCACTGAGGGCTGATGCGGAAAGAGGGGGAAGGGCATAGGTCCCCATAGGGGCAGCTGAGGGGTCCCTGAACGTGACATCTACAGATGTACCCTGGGATGGGCTACAGGAAGTGAAGGAACTTCCTGGTGGGTGTGTGGTTGGAGTCTTTCCTGCTTTGCCCAGAATCCAAACCCTTGCTGTCTTCATCAGTCATGGGACTCCCTAGTGTGCTGCCCACTGAGGAGAAAACTAGTCTTGACCATACCAGGATGAGCTTTTCCTTCTATGGCTGTGTGTTTCTGTGTTTACATTACCTATATGGGCATCCCCAACCCTTAACCCAACATGACACACCAAACACGGTGTGTGACTGAATTCAGGATCATATATCCTTTCATTAAGTGTTCAAAACCAACAGGACAAAGGAAAAGAAGGGAAAGGGGGAAGAAGGAAGGAAAGAAGGAAGAGGGGACAGAGAAGAGACTACAGCTTGAGGGACAGCTGGTAAACAGCTGCTGTAGAAATTCATATAATGGCCTAAGTACGAATCCTAAGAGTCTTTCATGACTCTCTAAGGTGAACAGCATCTTCATTTGAGAGAGAAAAGAAAAGCAATCAGAGAAGCCAAGTAACTTCTTTGAAGTAATACTGCAAGATGTGGCTACAATTCAGATTCTAATGAATCTAATGGATGCCACTGCTCCCTTACGATTTTCCCCTCATCTGGAAATATCCCACTGGGGCTCAAACATATCTGGTGATGATCTGCAACTTACCTGCCTAGGAAGAGTTACCCACAATTCTGAATCCTAAACTTGTGTGTTGTAACTTTAAAATGTAACATCAGAAAAATCCCAAAGCAAAAGCAACTTAAATTCTAGGAAGCTATAGTTGAAAGTCAAAGAGAAATCCACTCCCACCCTTGCAAAGGTCTTTCAAGAACATGTCTGGGTAGCATTTGTGCTGAGCCATCTCCCCTGTGTGAGACACACAAGGTTCCCCTGAGACAAACCTAACCTTTCTGTTATTTGTTTTTGTGCCTGAAATCTCCCTCTAAGGAACACAAGCCTCCCTGATCCTCTGATTACACTTGATGGTGCAAGATAAAGTAAAAACGAAAGCTTCATAATGAAGATGTACTATCTCCTCGCTGCAACCATAAGCAATGAAAAACTCGCCATGTCCTAATTTGAGCAACAGGCAGCAACAGCCCAATTTCAGACCAAGGAAGAGACATTATTAACTTGTGACCCACCCCAGGAGCCTGGCAGCAGTGAAATACTGTTCTAGGTTGTTGTTTTTTTAAAGAAAAAAAAAAGAAAAGAAAGAAGAAGGGGGAAAAAAAACACCCAAAGTCTTCAGAACCTATTACTGATAAAATATTTACACTCGGTTTAACAAATTTGATAGTAATGAAGTTTTAAAAATGTGTTGCTTACGAGTACCTCTGTCATATTGAATACAAATAAAGAAATAATGAGTTTGGAATTGAAAACAGATTACCTCTGTCTTGCAGTTGATGCTATGAGCCCACTGCTTGCCACCAGCCAATCCCAGAGGCACAGACTTGCCACGTGACCCTTCCAGCAGACCCTATACACTAACTACATCCTGGCTGCCCGGTTGGGTCACATGGTTACCCAGTGGTAAGGCTCCACATGGCTGTAGTCACTGTGGCTTCGGATCCCACACACTCCAAAACACAGTAACCAAAACATTCTAGGAGTTTTAGTCCTTGGCTACACGACAGCTCCATGGAAACCAAAGAAACTGAGGAAATGGCACCACTCCCTGACTGGTCTCCAAATGTTTGGCATAAATCTCAAATGAGAAGGACATGCCAGTCTTGCACTGGGATGTTATTTTAACCCAGAGAAGCACAGCACAACTCCTAAGCATACTAGGAATACTAAAGCAAGACCTAATTCTGGAATCAGCCTTTGAGGCAGGACCTGGACTGACAACAGAAACCACCAATATCCCAGAGGCTTTTTCTGTTCCACTGACTCGGGACACATGGACGAGACAAACTGTTTAATTACCTGTTATCTGGAGTTCATGCCTTTACCCAGAATGCTGCCAGCTGGTGAGGAAGGCAGGAGGTTAGAAAGGGTTGTGTCGGGAGAAATCAGAGAATTCTCATCAAGTCATAAATCATAGCCACTAGGGTTCTCAGAGAACTGGAGAACCGGGAGAGATGACCAAAACATCTTAGTTTTCCCCAAAACTTTTGCAGAGATAGTACTTCATTGCCTATGTCCTGGGAGACCTGGGAGTCACAGGCAAGCCCTAGCAGTGCGGTACTCCATTTATCTAGAGGTGCTGTGCTGTGCTGTACCTTGGCTGCCATCCCTGAATGAAGCCAAAGCAGGCAGAAGGATGTACAGCTCAGGGGAGGTATGGAGAGCCAGCCCTCCAGAGGCAGCACTTACAGTGAACAGGGAAGGCTTTTGTTCTGAAGTTCACTGCGTGTGCTTGGCATTGTGTGTCTGTGGGGGAAACGTACACTTCCAGGGCAAGCAGCTCTAGACCACAAGGACCAAGATGTGCCCAGGGGGAGGCTGGAAGAGGCTCTACCCTCTGAGTGGCACACTGGTGCTCCAAAATCTTTGAGGGACTAGGGCATGGTGGTGGGGACCCATCGTAGATCTCAAAGCTTGTGAAGAACTATCACAGGGGCAGTGGATTCTCCTCTCTGCAGACAGTTGGGCTTGGTCCTGTTGAATTCAATGTCGGCCTCACGGTCCCTAATTAATCCATCAGGGTACCCCAGGGGTCTCGATCTCTCTTGCAGCGTTTTACCTTAACGAGGCTCCTACAGTCTAAGCATTCCCTATTATAGACCATATTTCCCAGCTGCAGGCAGACAACAGCGTTTTAAGAGGAGGTTTTGGGGGTGGGGGGTTGTTTTGTTTTTTTGTTTTGTTTTTTAAAGATTTTTCTAGTGGCCCAAGAGTGAGTTCAATATCATTCACTTCTGACAGAGGTCACTGTGTAAAACCTTCAGCCATGGTATCAAATCAAGTCATAAAAAGTGAGGAAAACTTTATTACCACAGTACTCATGTTTTTATAATAATAGTAAAATTCTTCCAAATTCTTCCTGGGTTAAAAAAAAACTCAACCTGATTATATTATCCCACCTCAAATTTCAAAGAACAAATATTAGTGCTTATTACTGCTGGGGACTTGAATGGAATTTGCTTCATTCGGCCCTTCAAGACTCTGAAAGACAAGAAGTTATTCTGGGCTAGGAAGAGACCAGAGGATATTTTACTCAGATTTGATAGCTTCCTAATCACTCCAAAGGCCCCTAGACAAACCAGGCTCAACCAGGAACTTCCCTTCTCTCCCCAGCCTTGTCTAGAGCCCCCTGGGGCACCTGAGAAGATGAGCAGAAAAGAACTGAGGTCACAGATTGGGTCTCTCTGAGGTAGACCACAGAAAGCTTGGCGTTCCTCTGCTGTGAAGGAAGCAAAAGAATGTTTAGGGCTTCTGTGTACAGCTGTGTGAGTTGTAGTGAGGTCTAGTCCCCTGCCAACACTCAAGCCTCCACAAAAGCAAAAAGATCCTCTTCCAACCCACAGAGACACCCGAAGTGGGTTAGCGTGATGTCTGCGTGCCAGCACCATTTTCACTCCTACTCCACTTCCTGGTTGGCCTTCTGAGTGTTCTCAACTTATCCTTGGGAAGACTAAGTTAACAGATGGCAGATAAAGGAAGCCTCTTCTCTACAGACTATCAGGCAGGTAGGATTAGTGCTCTGCCCTAATCCCACTCAGGTCTTGTCTCTCTAGGCCACAGAGCCAAAGGGGCAGGTAGAGTTTGGTATTTTAAGGAAGGGAGGCCAGCAGAAGGAGCTCTGCTGTAGCCACTTGCAGCCCTGGCTGCTCTCTTCACTCCAGGGACTCTGGGGTGGGTGGTTCAGCTGTTACGTTTGGAAGTCTCCGAAATGACCAGCAAAGTCTTTGGTAAAAATGCCTGCCAAGTCCCCCACTACACCCTGGGTCAAAAATTCACCACGACTGTACTTCCCATCTCAAGTTTCAAGCCACACTGTCCAATAGAACTTCGGCTAGGAAAGCAGTACCACAAACACCACATGACAGCATAAAAATACCACAAGCAGAACAATCCAAGCAGCCTAAAAATACCCTCAACTTCAGCATCCTGGACCCTTTCTCCCTGATTAATACCTAAGAGAGAAATGAAAGTTCAAAGCCAGAGTGAGTCCATTGCTTTTGCAAATTAAAAAAAAAAAATCCAAAAGGCCTTTTCCCCTTAGGTTCCATCTCCTCCAAGACCCACCAGAGATCTTCCTAACCGGAGCCCCAAAGTCTCCACGAAGCAGCTGCTCTCCAGGTCCTGCCTGTCATCTACCCGGAATGGGCGTGGTTCCCAAAGCAACAAGGGGGTTGGATTTATCCAATGTCAAGGCCCTCATCTGTCCTACTTTGTAAAGGGTGTGAAAGTCAATAGTATATACAAGAATATCCAAGGCCCAGCCCCAAATCTTCCAAATTTAGCCCGGCATCAATACAGTCTCAGAACCCATGTATCTGTTGCCAGCTACGGGATATAGCAGATGCTTGGTGACATCTGGGGTAAGGAGATAGAGAAAACAAATGTAAGGCAGAGACAGAAAATATCCCATCAGCCTCCTTAGAATTGCCAATAAGATAAGACTTACATTTGCCCAGTTGCAGCCTCAGTCTCTACTTTTCAATAGCCACCCTGTGTTTGTAAAACTATAATCCTCGGTCTGTTTCAGTCCTGTATTCCTGGCACCTTGGATCTGTCATGTGATCAGTGTCCTCTGCTTTCCCTTTTGGGAGCAGGACCTGCCTACACTGTTGTGTGTGTGTGCGCGTGTTTTTATCATATCCCTATTCTTCTCTTGGCCTGTCTCTGGCATCTCTGGTTATTTCCTGCCCTGTGCCAGGGGCTACTGCTCTGCTTCTCCCACAGAGGTCGAGAGTATTGTCTATTTGGGCTCTTTTCTTCCTGCTCATTTCTGGATTGATCTGGAGGAACACTGCAAACTGTAGCCCCTTTTCTGTTCCTAGAGATCTTCTCTTGACACTGTCGGCTCCTGTCCAGAACCTTGCCTCTCTGCCTCTCTTCCTAGTCTTGCTGTCTTCCCTCCTTTCCCACAGCCAGAGGTACAATCATCCATCCTTCTGTTTCCCAGTCTGTAATTCCTCAACTCTTACCAAGCTCAAATTTTAAATATACAACCCCTTTCCCTCACTACCATGAGCAGGGCTGGCATGGTTCTCTAGATCCTGGCACTTCCCTTTATTTTCATTTGTTAAGTTTCTTTCTTCAGATCTAGATACTTTGGTCCTAGTCTTCAACTGCCTTTGGCAGGTTACAACAGTAAGAGAGGAAACCAAAAAGTCAAAGGTAAAATTATCCATTATCCAAATTATATCCTGCCTACCTTTGTCAGTCTGGAAAAAAGAAGTCCACTGGACTATAACTTATCTGTGGTCATTGAGGCCCCAATGTGTGGCAGGAGCTGTCCTGTAGGCAGAGCTGAAGCAGTAAAAGTAAGTCCCAACATCCTGAGGTTACACTGAGGAGACCAGGATAACATCTAACCTGGATTCTCACTCAGCCATGGGTTTCTTGCATGTCTTCCTAGCTTGCTTCCGGCCTGGACTCTACTCATGTTCCTGTCATAGTTCAGAATCTTGAACCAGGCCTGGTTCCCAAAGATCTTCCCTGCTCACAAAGATCTCACCTGGAAACCTGACATAATGGGCGTGGATCGTTCTCCTGAGGCTGTTTAAATCTTCCTTCTGAATTCTTCTAGCTATAGCTTTCCACTGACTGGATCCATAGGATGGGTAATTCTTTCTAATGTGAGGACATCTCGATCCAGGAAAACGGCACACATGTTGTATTACCCAGAATCTCCATTCCTCACTGACTATTCATAGATAAAACTCTGCCACTTCTCTGAGGAAAACCTCATATTTCAAGCCCCAGAAAACACCAGGATGCTGACACTGTTCACAAGAACAATCAAAGGCAACTCCAAAGCACAAAGGTGGGGGGGAGGGGAGATGGAATCACAAAGGCTTCAGGAATCCAGGAACCAGACACAGAGATCCCAGGGTAGTCCACAGTCGTCTTCACACCAGACGCAAACATACATAGCATTTGAGATCAATTAGCGGTGCCTTCCACCAATGCTAAGCCCTACCGGCTACTCCAATTCTCAGGTCCCACAGGGAGCATGCGTATTTCTGGCAAGTTACAGTCCCCCACGTCCCATTCTGGCTCTGATCTACAATTCCAGCAGTGACTGCAGTCTGAAGGTACTGTATCCTCCACCAGCTGAGCACATGCTTATTTCTCATGCCCACTTAAGTGATGTCACAAGACATTCGGGGAAAATAAAGGGGCAACGTCTTGCCTACATTTTTTTTCCATTTGGGAGCCTGACAAAGGAATAACCACCTTTGCTCATCTGTAATTATAAAATTATCTTCATTATTATCATTATTTATACTTCTGAGAGGGAATCCAAGGACTTAGTTTGGGTCTGTCTCTGCTACTTAATAACCACTGTCATTTCCACCAACCACTTCTCTCTGGTCCTTAGTTTCCTCAGCAATAAAATGAGAGGGTGCAGGTCACAATCTCCAAGGCCATGTACATCTCTAAAGGTCTGTGTTTTTCCTGCCTTTGAAGAGAATGAAATACCAATTCTCACAAGTACTGCAGAGCAGAATAATTGATTGTTTCTCACTGTATTTTTTTTTAAGTTTAGATAAGTTACCTTACTCAAAGAAACAGATCATGGGTCGTAAATGTGGGATTGAACCCCCAAGCCCACTAAATTCAAAGGTTTTCTTGTGTTTCATATCGTTCATGATCTGATATTATCTACACAAAGAGGCAGGGGAGAGAGAATCAGATGTAGTGCGATCAGCAAAGATCCAGGCCTCCTGGGGTAGCCTTGGTGGGTAAAAAACAAGCCAAGGTATTTTATTTTCTTTTTATGATTCAAGGCAACTCAGTAACCATAATATTTAGTACTTATTATGTGCCAGCTTCCAGAAGAGATGCTAGATATACAAACACTAATTAGACCTCAGGAAGTAGCAAGCACGCATATCAGGAAGGTAAGTAAAAAACACTCTGCATATTTCAAGAGGGAAGGACTGATTGCAAAGGATTAAAAAGCTGCCATGATATTGGTTGGTAGAAGAGATCTAGAGATGGAGCAGTAACAAGCATCTGATGTAGAGGTTTTGCAGAAAGATTGCAAAGTAGAAAAACACCACAGGCCAGCATCTAGCAGTCATCTATCTAGAAGTAAAGGATGGTTTCTTTTTTCTTTTGCCTTTCAATTCTCATGTGTTGTTCTCTAGTGTAAAGAATTTATATGGGAGCTTTTATCTTCACTCAGTGTAGCTCCGTATAAAGATGGTAGAAACCACTCTAAATGGTGGCAAATAAATCTGGGTAGTCTCTATCTTTTACCACACAAGCTTAGAAAGCCTGAGAGGTTGGTGGATTATCAGCCAACAACAGTTAGCACAGCACCACAGCTCCCACTGGAAAGGTCAAGGGAGTTTCCTGCAGGAGGAGTTCAGTTGGGTTTTAGAAAAGAAAGAGGAGCCTAGCACCAGTGACTGGCTCCTGTAATCCTAGCTATGCGGAGGCTGAGAATGGGAGGATCCTGGCTCAAGGCTTGGTTTGGTAGAAAAGACCCCATTTCAACTAGGAACAGTGATGCACGCGTGCCATCCTAAGCGAGGTGGGAGGCTGAGATGGAGGGATCCTGATTTGGGGTCAGCCCAGGCAGAAATAACTGTGAGTCTTTGTCTCCAAGGAAGGGAAGTTGGACTCCGTGGTGCATGCTGAAGATCCCAGCAAAGATGGGAAGCCTGAAGTACCCCGATGTGTATTACACCCTGGCAGGAAGTGAGACCCTATCCTAGAAATAACCAGTGAAGGGGGCTGGGGATATGGCCTAGTGGCAAGAGTGCCTGCCTCATATACATGAGGCCCTGGGTTCGATTCCCCAGCACCACATATACAGAAAATGGCCAGAAGGGGTGCTGTGGCTGAAGTGGCAGAGTGCTAGCCTTGAGCAAAAAAGAAGGCAGGGACAGTGCTCAGGCCCTGAGTCCAAGCCCCAGGACTGGCCAAAAAAAAAAAAAAAAGAAAGAACCAGTGAAAACCAGCGCGGGAGATGTGGCTCCGTGGGACTGCACCAGCCTAGCACAAAAGATGTTCCACTACTGGAGCAGAACAACATTCCTAGGGATTGTGTTTCAAATGAGAAACATAATACTGGGGCACTGAGGGATATTAAGACAGGTTAGGCAAGGCTTGAGGCTTAGTCAACTAGAGTTCACCCAGCAGGGCTAACCATGAGCAGTGTCATACCTGTAATCCTAGCGACTTAGAAGGCAGAGATGGGTAGGACTGCGTTTCTATTCTGGCCCGGGGCGGGGGGGGGGGGGGCATGGAGTGCAAGAGCCCATCTCAACAGAAAAAGCTAAAGGTGGCATATGCCTATTGTCCTAGCTAAGATGTGTGGCACAGGAGTTGAGGGCATGGCTCAGATAGTAGGACACCTGCCAATGAGCAAAAGCATCAGTTAGCAAGTTCAAGTCTGGACTAGTACCAAATTGAAAAAAACAAAAAAACAGGTGGCATAAATAGGACTGTGATCCAGTGACTCAAGCCAGCCCAGGCAAAAAGTAAAAAATGACAAAAGCCAAAAGGCTGGAGGTACAGCGCAAGTGGCACAGTGCTTGCCCAGTAGGTGTAGAGCTCTGGGTTCCATTCTGGTGGTCCCAAGTCAAACCAAAGAACTTCCTGCTGGCCCGAGTGACGTGACTTCATGTTCAATTGCCACCTCCGGACTCCTGATCTTCCCTCCCGTCTATCTATTTCTTTTATTTATTCCAGGTATTTCTCAGGTTTGGTCATGAATTGTGGTCTATGTCATTGTTGTGTATTATTATTTTTTTTTTTTGTCGTCTTGCTCAACTGGAATGTGAGCTCCTTGAGGGAAGGCTTCTGTAACTGTGTCTACTTCCTGATGTTTCACCTTCTTCTGGCTCGTCACCAGTCCTCAGTGTACATTTGTTGAACAGATGAATGAATTAAACATACTCTCAATCGATAGCGTTTTACAAAGAACAAGACCCAACTTGACTTCTTTTAAAAATTCAAATGAGGGTAAGGAGACATTTGCATTATCTCATATTCAAATGCGACTGCTGACACATTTAATCTTGCTAAACTCGCCAAGTGTGGCGGCTTTCCCCTGCCAGCAGGGTTACATAATCTTTCGGGCACACACTGGAAGCACTGTGCTCACCTCCGCACATGGCAGCTGTGAGCGGTAATTGCGAGGGGGTGTCTCTGAAGAGCTGGAGAAGTCGGGGCCATCTGGTGCAGCAATGGCCGGGACAGCCAGGGGGCGAGGACACCAGGCCTCTGGCAGCGCCTCATCTGCCAACCGCCTCTCTCCAAACCCAATGGAATAGAAAGGTCACCACTGAGTGACACAACAGCTGCCCAATGCTGGAGTCCCATGGGACAGGGTGGAGTCACACAGCATCAGTGCTGTGCAGACATTGGCTTTTCCTAGAGGAAGAGTAATGGAAGTCATTTCCATATTCATATTTCCAGGTTGGGGGGACAGATGGATGGCGACATTCACAGGAGCAGACGGTCAATATTCTGTCTTCTGTGGCCGGCTGATGGTGTTGTCTAACACTTGCTTTCCACACGTGTCAACGTCAACACCTGCAGTGGACTTCACCCTTTTCATGGCCTGACGAAGGAATATCTTTTCACCTTTCTAAACCCTACAACATCTCATCTCTTTGGTTATCATTCTGGCCAGCCACAAAGAGAAATTGCTTTATCTGACCTAATTCAAGAAAAATAACAACAAAGGTGATGACAACCACAATGAAATCTGTCAAGCACTTGCCATCCTCACTTTAAAAATAAGGACATGGAAACACAGAGAGACTAAATATCCATGATGTCCTGTCCTCTAAGGGATGTTCCTCACTCAAAATATCTCTCTTCCTCTAAGAGCTAATTTTGTAATTAGTACAGCTCTTCATAGACAAATTCAGACCCAAAGAGACAGAAGTTGAGAGTTATTAAGCAAGAAAATATCCCCCCAACAGAATAAGCTAAGAGTAACCACTACAAAAGTAAGAAAAGTAGTTAATAATTCAGGCTATTCACGACCGTGGGTCACAGACTCTGGAAAAGTTGCTGAACTTCTCCAAGCCTCAATTTCCCTCTATTTGGAATGGAGATAGAACTGAGTCATTCTGATGATTCAATAAAACAATTTTGTGTGCGTGTCCTGGTCCTACAGCTTCAACGCGGGGCCTGGGTACTGTCCCTGAGATTTTTTGCTTAAAGCTAATGCTCTAGCACTTGAGCTACAGCTCCACTTCTGGCTGTCTGGTAGTTTAATGCAGAAAAGAGTCTCCCAGAGTTTCCTGCCTAGGCTAGTTTCAAACCAAGATCCTCAGATTTCAGCCTCCTAAGTAGCCAGGATAACAGACATGAACCTGGGCTCTTACAAAGCTGAATACATAGTGCTTATTCAAGTGTCTATTCACTTTTATCATTATGATTCCTAGTCTTTCCTTATCAAGAGCTTGTTTCTGTTCCCTCTTGCTGGGGCAGGGGAGAGGCAACTTTCAGGAGGGGTGAACACCCAGAAATGATTTTCATTCCTGCTCTAGGAAGCCTGACACAAGACAGAGGATAGAAGAGGGGTGTCATGAGGACACTAGTCTAATAAAAGAGGAGCCAGAAGGAACAGGATTCCACAGAATGCAACGGAGTGGTCCAGACATAAGCTTGGCGGGCTCTGAAGGTGTGTAGTCGTGCCTGGGCTTTTGGAGGAGTGGAGGCGTCTTCAGAAGTCTCCTAGAGCTGCCAGCTTTTTGTTCCAAGACATGCTGCAGACAAGACAGAATCACCCCTCCCCCTCTTCATTTTAGCAGTCACTGGGCACCGGAAACATTCGTGCCAGACAGAGGACAACGTCTCTGCTTGCCCTGCCAGCACTTAGGGGTGGTGTTCTTTCCTTGGAGAGCAGTGATCTTCCGGAAGAGAGTTAGCCATGAGGTCGGAGAGATGGTGAATATGAGCAGATGGCGTTGTCTCTTCTGTTCTGTAAGGTCCCTATGACACAGCTTGTAAAATTATGAGCCAGGAAAGGAGATTATACATGCTGGGCACCCTCTTTACAATAACTGCTTTTATTGTAAAGGGGAGAAAAAGCCTCCTTCTTGAAGAACTTCAGTGCTTTGCCTGATGATGCACCTGCACTTAGCCCTTGTCTGCCTCTAGGGCCCTTCCTCCTCCCAGCATGGCGCAGTACCTCACCAGATGTTCATGTCTGTGCTTCTAGCCTTTCTCAGGTGCAGGAGACTAAACAAAGGAGAGCACTTCTCATTTTCCTGGGGATACTATAAGCCTTGAACTAAATTTAGAGATCACTTCCTCTTCTCTTGAATCCCGGATGTGATTTGCTCTTCTGTTCTGCACATACTTTGCACAAGCTCTTTTAAAATCTTTGTCTTAAGTCCTCTTATTCATGTGCAAAATTGCCTCAGATCTCTTTTCCACAACAGAGAATGAATAATAATTTTAAAATATTTACATTTAAATGCAGACAATGTGTATAAGAACACCTGGTACAGAAAAATGTTTGGGGAGTGAGCAGCTCTGATTAATAGATTATCCCATTGGCTAAAGAGATGAACTGACTCCATTCACATGGGGAGCTGGAGGCTGGCAGCTCGTGTGGGCAGACCTGAAGCCTGATGTGTGTGAGATAATGCTTTCTCTACTCCTGGCTGACAACTGGTATGCCATAGATTACCTTATCTACTAAAACTAAAATTACTCCCAAAATGTGGAGGCTAGAAGAGAGGGAGTGCCACAGGTCAGCTGGTTTAGGATCTCAACAGCTTGATGTATTTTCTAATCAACTCACTTCCCCTGGGTCATGGTTGACATGGGACAGGGCATCGAGGGGAAAAGGGCTTGGGGAGGCACCGTTTTCATCTCTTTGCATCACTCCAATGGGTACCATCTTGCTTCTCAAGGCCCAGTCTAAGTTCTTGCCTTTTCATCCAACTGTTTCCTCCAGCCCTGCTTCCACTCTGTGTCTCATTTGGCCCCTCCCAGTTTCTAGTCTTCTTGTTTAGGCTGACATTCCTGACACTGTCTACAGGGGATATTTGTCCCCCTGACTCGCCTTCCTTGTCTACAACTCCTTTCTCTCATACCTGTGGCTTTCCTGTCTACAGAAGGCCCAGATTCCTGCTTTGAAACTGCTCAGCTGTATCTCCAGGCTGCAGGATTCTCCCTTTCCACCTCCAGCCAATAGCAGCTCCACTCGCCCCTTGGGGGCTCTACTCTCACAAAAACACACAAAGAATCAATGAGGCAGGGCCTAGTGGCTCACACCTTGAACCCTAGACACTGAAGAGACTGAGTGCTGAGGAACATGGTTCAAAACCAGCTTGGACAGCTCTAGGTTGAGATTATTCTCTCTGTTGATTTGGTACCGCTTCCTAATGCATCCACTTCCACCCTTGCATAATCTTTGTGTATGTGTAGGTGTATGTGTTTGCAGGAGTGCACATGTGCAGATACATGGTTGTGTGTACGTGTGTGTATAGTAGGCTGGATAGGAAAAAGAATGAAATTCCACTGAACTGCAGGGTTTGGTTTTTCCTCTGCACTCAACTTTTTAAATTCCAAAGCCAAAGAATTTGATATCTTTGCTCCACGTTGTATTCCATGGCCCTCCATCCCCAAGACAGTATGATTCCAATTAATTCGCCTAGTCAGGAGTAAAAGCCTCAGGACACAAGGACAGCAGGCTAGGAAATGTTGGTTAAAACAAGCTGTTATTTTACCACACAGCCTGGTCTAGATTTAATACATGTAATTCACTATACTCCCAGCATGGCAAATTACAATGGAAACATTTATTGAACATCTACTATATACTTTGTGCCAGGTAATATGCTGGGGATTTGGGGAGATTGGGGAGAGATGACACAAAGCTAAACAAGACAATTGCTACTCTCAATCTACTAAAGGCAATAAAATGCAGAGCCATTACTATCATTCAAGACAGGACAGATAGGCAATGACATAAAATACACAGGGATTGTAAGTAAACAAAAGCATAACAGGAAGAACAGTTAAAATATGGTAGGGAAGACAGATAATCTGGCTCCTTGCCTAGAAAATCCAGGACACTGCAATGAAGAGTGACTAAACCCAACAAGGTAATTGAACACAACAACACACAACAACTAGTTGGTTTGTTTAACATCAACAATAGACAATTACAAAATGTCATGAGACGAAATACCTCACTCATATCTGCAACTAAAACTATAATAAACTTAGAGATAAATCAAACAAGCTACATGCATGACCTGCTTAAAGCCAAAAAAAATTGTCAAGGGATATTTAAAAAAGAATTGAATAAATGCAAAGATACTTCATGTCATTATATTGAAAGACTCAATCTTGCAAGAAATGACAATCCTACTCAAATTAACTTGCTGTTCAACACAGTCCCAACCCAAAATCAAACAAATTTATTCTGGAATTTGATGAGTAGATTCCAAGTTTATCCTGGACAAGAATATATACAAGAAGAAACAAGAAAATGGGCTGGGAATAGGGCCTAGTGGCAAGAGGGCTTGCCTCCTACACATGAAGCTCTCAGTTCGATTCCCCAGCACCACATATATGGAAAACGGCCAGAAGGGGCGCTGTGGCTCAGGTGGCAGAGTGCTAGCCTTGAGCGGGCAGAAGCCAGGGACAGTGCTCAGGCCCAGGACTGGCAAAAAAAAAAAGAAAAAGAAAAAAAAGAAAACATTAAAAAACAACAAAAAAAAGAACACAGATAAGGGGAATAAATGAAGTGGATAATACTCTTTACCATAAACTATACTATAAAACTGAAGTTATTAAATCAGTATAATATTCACAGAGTAAGAAGATTAAATTGGGGAGAATAAGTATTCCAGAAATAAGAGTCCATACATATGTGAATTAAATGTGTTATAGGGGGGCATTTCTCTAAAAGAATCAATTGCTCAGATAAATGACATTGTCCTTGAGCGTATTATTTGCCCTTGAGAAATGCACAATGCCAAAGGAAAGGAGGGACAGAGATTTCCAGCTTTAAAGCCAGAGGCATGACTCTTGCCCACATGCTCCCATGATTCCTTGCCCACACCCTCCTGGGTAGGTTCAACCACTAGGAGACCCAGCTAGAGAGATGGAAGAAGAAATCAAGGCATTTCTTCTTGCCTTGCATTACCTTTAGTACTCAGTACAGGATGATAGCATCTGCTGCTTTTCTCTTAGGCTTCTAGCTCTGGAGCTTGTTGACCTTTCCTGTCTAGACAGCCTCTGCTTTGCTTCCTAACCCATCTTGATGGCCCTGCCTTCTGAGCTCTCCTGTGGTTGCTCCTCTGACAATAAAACTCCAGCAATCTCCCATGGTTGCTAACCTTTTAGAGTCCTCACTCTCCCATGATGTGGCTTCTCTGCTCTTCTATTGTTTGCATGACAATTCAATGTGTTAAGTTTCATTACTTGAAAGATCTAGAGTTGTTTCTGTTTTCCTGACTGATAGCCTCCATGGGAGACCATTAAACACTTACACTAACAGGAAAACTAACAGTTATATTGAACATGTATATGCCTTGAGCATTGAGCTGAGGGCTCTGCATCATTTACATTTTTTCACCCAATCAACCTCACGAGGCAGGCTCTTGACGATCCTCACATGACAAATGGCATCAGAAATGTAAACCTTATACCTAAAGCCAAAGCCCTGCCCTTCTCAGGAAAGAGCTCTTACTTAGGAGTTCCTAGCTGATTGTGCAAGAGCTGAGATGACTTAAATCCTATCCCCACCTCTAAGCCCTGTACCCTTGCACCCTCCCTCCTGTTTCAGGAGGCGCTGTGACGGTTCACACCCTGGACAGAGCCCCTTGCTATCAGGTTCATCCGCGTTACAACCCCCCGGAACCTCTGCATGTGGCTGCACACCTTCCAGCCTTTCCATCTGCTCATGGGAACAGTCGTCTCTGTAGTCTACCCCCACCTCCTGGATCTGCTCACAGTAGGAGAGCAAGACTCTGATGAGCAGAGGGTTGGTCATCTGTCCTTTTGGACTGAACATCTCTGAATTGCTTTGAGGATAAGGACCGGGCTGGCCACCTACATCCTCCATTTTCCAGCCACACAATCCTTTATCACACCCCCAGAGCCTTTTTAGTGAAAATTAAGGTGGTGGGGCCTTTTCCTACCTGAAGGTTGCCTTTGATCATTTTGCAGAGCAAATAAGAGGTGTTACTCAGTCTATACAGAAAAGCTTACAAATTACTCCTTTCTGTCCTAATGCTTTTCTAACACATTACTTTCCACATCCCTCCCTACCCCCTCAACTTCTGCCTCTTTTCTTAACATTTCTGCAAGGCAACTGTGTGGAAAATCCATAAAGGCTGATTTCTTGGAGGTCCTCTGCCTGACTCTACTCCCTCCTTCCAATTCCAGGAAGGGAATTACTGCTTTTTCATGTATTCCTCTCTCCTGTCACTTGTTATACCTTGAAATCTAGAGTGTCTGAACACACAAACATTTCTGAGCATACAAAGATTTACCTGATTCTTTTCCTAATTAGCACTTTCTAGAGAGCCAGACCCCCTAGCTGAGGGGCGATCCTCACTTCACTCAGTTACTAACCATGAGAGAAATATGGGTGGGCAGAACGTTCACTAGGACTACTTTCCCCCAGATTCCAGTTCAGGGTGAAATACAGACAACACAGTAATAGCTGGGAAGGTAAAGACCAAATAGGAATTTCATTTTCTACAGGAGGAGGAGCCAGGCAGGCTCTACATATTGGTTTCACAACAAGAAATTAAGCAACCCAAAGCTCATATCCAGTTTAGAATAAATTACTCCTTTTCTCATTTCCTCAGGGCCAGTGCTATGTAAACAGAGGCTGCTTGTTGAGTTCTATTGTGTGTGTGTGTGTGTATGTGTGTGTGTGTGTATGTGTGTGTGTGTGTTGGTCCTAGGGCTTAAACTCAAGAGACTAGGCACTGTGCCTGAGCTTTTTTACTCAAAACAAACACTCTACCACTTGAGCCACAGCTCCACTTCCAGCTTTTTAGTAGTTAATTGTAGATAAGAATCTCACAGACCTTCCTGCCTAGATTGGCTTTAAACCTCAATCCTCAGACCTCAATATCCTGAACAGCTACAATTACAGACATGAGCCACCAGCACCTAGCTCTATTAACTTTTGGAGGGTTTTTTTGTCAGTTGTAGAGCTTGAACTTGGGGCCTGGGCGCTGTCCCTGAGACTCTTGGTGCTCGAGGCTAGAACTCTACCACTTGAGGCGCAGCTCCTCACTTTCAATTTCTTTTGAGTGGTTAATTGGAGATTAGAGTCTCATGGGACTTTTCTGCCAGGGCCAGCTTTGAACTGTGATCCTCAGATCTCAGCCTCGTGAGCAGCTGGGATTAGAGGTGTGAGCCACTGGTGTCCGACTTCTATTAACTTTTAAAAGCAATGAAACAGTAAAGAACATGAGTATTACTTTAATGTAATTTCTCAAGTCAAGAAGAGCCTGAGAAGCCACCTCGGAAATAACTCAACCAAAGTCAAGGGCAAGGCAAAGCCCATGAGTGTGACTCAAGACAGAAGGCCAGCTTGTTTGCAGGGACAGTGGGGGAGTAATTCTGAGCCTAGTCTAGGCCCATAATCTGGCTCCTTTCATGAAAAGAATTCCCTTAACAAGGCTGGGAAAAGGCACACAAGATAGGTGTATAGTAATAAATGTATGTACATATAAATTAAAGGCTTCCTCCTCCATTCTTTTAGACTCTGATGAATGTAGCCGAGGCAGGATAATGGGGGAAATGGAGTAAATCAGGCTCCTCCCCACAGCTTCTGGTGGGTGGGAGCTTCCGCAGGATCATGACTCAGCACATTCACCAAACTCCCAGCGCTGTACACGTGGCCTGGATGGGTAGACTCACGCTTGCTCTATACCGTTCCAGGCGGGAAAGTCTACAAGGCTCCATCTCCAGTGAAAGAAGCCCAGTGCAGTGGTACAAGCCTGTGATCCCAGCAATGATGGGAAGCCTGAAATCGGCCTGTCAAAACTGGATAGGAAGTGAGACCCTATCTCAAAAATAACCCCCAGAGCAAGGCTCCTGTGGTTCATGCTACTCAGGGAGCTGAGATCTGAGGATCTCGTTTAAAAGGCAGCCCAGACAGGAACGACAATGGGACCCTAATCTCCAATTAACCAACAAGAAGCCAGAAGTGAAGCTAGGGCTCAAGTGGTAGAGCACCAACCTTGTGCATAAAAGCTCAAAGACAGCCCCAGACCCTGACTTCAAGCCCGAAGACCAGTACAATAAAGGAACAGCAAAAACCATGACTAGCTGTATGGTACAGCTACAGTAGAGTATCTGCCTAGCAGGTGTGAGGCCTTGAGTTCAAACCCCAGCACTGTACTGAACCCCATTCTAAAAGAAAGCCTGGAACAAGATGAAATCTCAGTAGCCCAATACCAAGTGGCTCCCATCTACAGGACAGATATTTACATGACCTTCTGCAGAAGACAGACTTGGAAGGGTGGAAATCACACTGCTGTTTGCGGAAGTCTGGAGCGGGCAGAAAGCATCACGTGGCATGGGCATGCAGCACCTTTCTGGAGTGTTGGAACTATTCTGCATATGGATGGAGCATTGTACTTAAAGGAATGAGATTCATCATATCAAATTATTTCTTTTTTTTTTTTTTTTTTTTTTTTGCCAGTCCTGGGCCTTGGACTCAGGGCCTGAGCACTGTCCCTGGCTTCTTCCCGCTCAAGGCTAGCACTCTGCCACTTGAGCCACAGCGCCGCTTCTGGCCGTTTTCTGCATATGTGGTGCTAGGGAATCGAACCTAGGGCCTCGTGTATCCGAGGCAGGCACTCTTGCCCCTAGGCTATATCCCCAGCCCTCAAATTATTTCTTAATATCACTGACTTAGTAAAAAAAAAAAGTAAGAGGAGGAGAGGAAGATGGCGCCGCCACAGTAGGGAGGTACCCCAACTCACTCCAACTGAATAGCAAGCTGGGAACTCCAGCACCCAACACCCCATCAAGAACCCAGCAAAACCAGCAGCCAGAAGCAGTGGAGAAACGCAGGAAAACAAAAAGGCATAAAAAAGAAGAGCCGAAAACCTACACGGAGCCGGAGAATCTACGGGGCACCCTCCCCCCACCAGCCGACCCTGGCCTGAACAGGGCCAGGCTGGGAAAGGGGACCCGGCAAACGGCAGACCAACTGCCGGGAGCGCAGAGTCCAGACAGCGGGACTCCACGGACACTAGGGAGAGTGCAGACCAAGACATACGGCCACGGCGGCGACGGGAAGTTCGGGCCCACACCGGGAACAGACAGACGTAAGCGGCTGGGGAACCCAGCGGTGCAGATGGAGAGAGCCAGGGACACCACCACGACCTTTCGCCACACCTGAAGGACCAACGACGGCGCGAGACACACACACAATCCAGGACCAGTGAGTCCCCCATTACCCCCTCCCCCAACGGGAGATCAGCTATCAGAGTTCCAAACCCTAAAAAGAAGCTAGATCTCCCTCCCTCCCCCTCCCCACCCCGAGGGAACAAAGAACCCCCAAATCAGACGGGAAGCTCCCATCAGGCGCTGGGAAGTCACAGGAGTTTAGCAGGGGAAGGGCAGAGCAGCCCCAAGGCCGCCCAGGAGCCTGAACTGGGTGAAAACGGCCCTGCTCCCTTCCCAACAGGGGCTGGGGGACGGCTGGCAATGCAAGCCCCACCCGAGGCGCCTGGACCCCGTGGACTCTTACAACTAAAATCACAGGCGCTGGTGGGCAATACCAGCACAGCAGGGACACCTGGGCCTGATCACGTCCCCCTCTCGCAGCGGAGGCGAGGTCTGAGGGCGCTAACCCATGCCCGGACAGTTGATCCCACTGGGCCCCACACATACCGCCCCCGCAACAGACTCGCGGGAGGGCGCAAACACAGCCCAACAACCCGGGGCTCGCTCTGGTAGGCGTACCCCACTCAGGTGGACAGGGCCGCAGAGGCAGCGCACAGGTGGGCAGGCCCCCGGAGACAGCGCCCACTCTGGTAGGCGTGCCTACACAGGAGGGCAGAGCTGTCCATCGGCCCGTGCCCACTCAGTTTGGCGCATTTCCCACAAGTGGGTGGACCGCCCCTCAACAACACCCGCCCCAGAGCGGTCCACACAGAAAGGCGAACTGCCTGAGAGGTGAACTCCTCTGACCAAGATACAGAGTGGAAAAAAGAACCAAAGAAGAGATAAGCCTCCATGCCACGCTGAATCAGCGACCAGCAAACCCCCACCAGGGGCACGCTAGGGTCAGCACAGCACAGCGCCAGGACACTGTGCTGCAGAGAAAGACACAGAACCTACCCACCCCCAAGAGCAGGGAGAGTGACCACCTCAGCAACAACCAAGAAGGTCACGCTCACCCATTGGGAAGCAAGATTCAAAGCCAAACCCAAACCCAGAGCCAGGACATCAGGACACAAGGCTCCCACTGACAGACCAGCCAGGAACCAGCACAAAGCCAAACCAGGGAAGCCACCCACAGATCCCCAGATGCGCAAATCACAAAGAAATATAACACAGTTCATCAAGGGGCAAGCCAACTCGCCAGCTCCAAAAAGCAGCACGGCTGAAGAGGAGATGGAGAATAAAAAAGCAAATGAGGCCATGTTAACAGAAATAAGGGAAATCATCAGAATCGAAATCAGAAAACAATTCCAGGAGTTTAGAGTGGAAGTCTTGAAGGACATCCAGGAAGCCAAGAAAGAAATGGAAGCAAAAATGGATACAATACAAACCTCCGTTAAAGAAGACCTTAACATCCTGAGAAGTGAAATGCATGAAAAAATAGATTTAGAATACAACTCTTTAAAGGAAGAAATTTCCACGATCAGAGCTGATCTGACAACCATAAATAGCTCTCTGTCATCCATAAACTCCGCAATTGAATCCACAGCACAAAGAATTGACCATATGGAATCCAGAATCTCTCGCCTGGACGATGAAGCAGCCGACAACAACCAGAAAATTACCACACTCCAAGAAACGGTGAAGCTTCAGGGCAGACTAATCCAGGAACTAATGGACAAAGACAAGAGATATAATCTGCGCATAATTGGAATAGAAGAAGGAGCCGAATACCAGAGCAGAGGGCTTCATCATATTTTCAATAAAGTTATTGCAGAAAACTTCCCCAATCTCACAAGGGACCCCATCCAGGTAACCAAAGCCTATAGGACACCTGGCAGGCCAGACCCCAGAAAAGCCACCCCAAGACACATAATATTCAAGACTTCAGATCTCAAGAATAAAGAGCAAATTCTAAATGCAGCCAAAGCGAAGAAAGAAATTTTCTACAATGGGAAGAGGATCCGAATAACAGCAGACCTCTCCACACAAACCTACCAAGCACGAAGTGAGTGGAAGAACATCTAAGTACTACAGGCTAACAATATGCAACCTCGGATCAAATATCCAGCGAAATTGGTGTTCACATTCGAAGAGAAAACCAGATCTTTCCTACCAAAGAGGATCTAAAGGAGTATGTGAATAAAAAACCAGCCCTACAGCGAATTCTAAGAGGGGAAACCCACCTAACAGAGATCGTACAAGAGACACAGACAGAAACAGAAAGAAACTACAATAGCCAAAGCCCAACAGAAAGAACAGCTCACTAAAGACAAGGAAAAAAAAAAGAGGAAAAACAACCCAACAAGAAAATGGAAGGAGAAAAAACACTCTTATCTTTGATCTCTTTGAATATAAATGGTTTAAACTCTCCGATAAAGAGGAGCAGACTGGCAGAATGGATTCGCAAACAAAAAGTTGACATCTGTTGTCTACAAAAGACACACCTTACAGCAAAGGACAAAAACAGGCTCCGAATGAAAGGATGGAGCAAGATCTTCCAAGCAAACGCACCTACCAAAACGGCAGGTGTAGCCATCCTGATCTCAGACAAGCTGGACTTTTCATTAAAATCAAATCAAAAAGACAAAGAAGGACACTACATTTTAATACAAGGAAAAATCCAGAATCAAGACATCACGATGATAAATGTATACTCACCGAACAAAAGAGGCCCTACATATGTCAAGCAAATTCTCACAGAATTACAGAACAAGATAGATGCAAACACAATCATAGTGGGTGACTTTAATACTGCACTCTCTCCAAGAGACAGATCCAACACCCAGAGGATCAGCAAGGGAGCTGAGGACCTAAGTAACACCATATCCCAAATGGATCTGACAGACCTATAGAGAATCTTCCACCCTACAGAGACCCAATACACCTTCTTCTCAGCAGCCCATGGATCATACTCCAAAATAGACCATGTCATAGCTCACACAAAGAACCTCAGCAAATACAAAAGTATTGACGTCATCCCATGTATTATATCTGATCACAGTGGATTAAAGGTAACCCTCAATAACAACGGTTACCACAGAGGCTATACACATTCTTGGAGGCTAAACCTCACACTGTTATCCAACACTTGGGCCACAGACCAAATTAAAGATGAAATCAACGAATTCATAAGCCACAATGACAATGAAAATACATCACAAAGAAACCTATGGGACACAGCTAAGGCAGTACTGAGGGGCAAGATCATTGCCCTCAGCACTCACATTAAAAGAATGGAAGCAGAGCAGGTGAATAACCTCGCGATGAAACTAAAACAACTGGAGAAACAAGAAATGACCGAATCTAAATCGACTAGGAGGAGAGAGATCACAAAGATTAAAGAAGAGATAAATCTGATTGAAAATAGAAAGACCATTCAACAAATAAATAAGACTAAAAGCTGGTTCTTTGAGAAAATAAATAAAATCGACAGACCCCTCACAAGACTTACAAAAAAAAAAAAAGAAGAGAAGAGACTCATATACGTAAAATCAGGGACTCCACCGGAAAAATTACAACAAGTACACATGATATTCAAACAATCATAAGGAGCTATTTCCAGAACCTCTACTCAGTAAAAACAATAATTTTACAGAAATGGATCAATTCTTAGAGAAGTATAAACTGCCCAAACTGACCAAGAAGAAATAAATCAACTAAATAAACCAATAACTTACAGTGAGATACAGGAGTTAATCAAGAACCTCCCAACAAAGAAAAGCCCAGGCCCAGATGGATTCACCAACGAACTCTACAAAACCTTTAGTGAGGAGCTAATACCAATACTCCTCAAACTCTTCCGTGAAATAGAAACAGAGGGAGAACTCCCAAACTCATTCTATGAAGCTAATAAAATACTCATTCCCAAACCAGGCAAAGACCCAACAAAAATAGAGAACTACAGACCAATATCACTAATGAACACAGACGCAAAGCTCCTCAATAAAATATTAACTAACAGGATCCAGAAACTGATCAAGAAAATTATACATCATGACCAAGTAGGCTTCATCCCACAGTCACAAGGATGGTTCAACATCCGTAAATCAATCTATGTAATTCACCACATAAACAGAACAAAAATCAAGAATCACATTGTTAACTCAGTCGATGCCCAAAAAGCCTTTGACAAAATAAAACATCCATACCTATTAAAAGCTTTGGAGAGAACAGGAATAGATGGAACATTCCTCAAAACAATAAAAGCCATATACAACAGACCAACTTCTAGTATCATATTAAATGGAGAGAAACTTAAATCATTCCCCCTAAACTCAGAAACAAGACAAGGATGCCCACTCTCCCCACTTCTGTTCAACATAGTGCTGGAATCCCTAGCCATAGCAATAAGGCAAGAGGAGGACATCAAAGGGATCCACATAGGCAAGGAAGAAACCAAGTTATCCCTATTCGCAGACGACATGATCTTATATCTGAAGGACCCAAACAACTCAGTCCCCAAACTCCTACACCTAATAAACCATTTTGGCAAAGTAGCAGGATACAAAATCAATCCACAAAAGTGAGCAGCTTTTCTGTACACCAGCAGTATACAAACAGAAAAGGAAATTATGGAAACAATTCCACTTACAGTAGCCAAAAAAAGAATAAAGTACCTAGGGATCAACTTAACCAAGGACGTGACGGACCTATTTAATGAAAACTATAAAAATCTAATAAGGGAAATCAAAGAAGACACAAGGAGATGGAAAGACCTCCCATGCTCATGGGTAGGCAGAACCAATATAGTGAAAATGGCCATATTGCCCAAATTGTTATACAAATTCAATGCAATCCCTATCAAAATCCCAGCCACATTCTTCACTGAAATAGAGAAACCAATCCATAAATTCATATGGAACAGCAAAAGACCTAGAATAGCCAAAGCAATTCTAGGCAAAAAAAGCAGTGCAGGAGGTATCACAATACCAGACTTCAAGCTCTACTACAGGGCCATCATAACAAAAACAGCCTGGTATTGGTATAAAAACAGATCGGAAGACCAATGGATTAGAATTGAAGATCCAGAAATAAAACTGCACTCTTACAGTCAGCTGATATTCGACAAAGGAGCTAAAGACATATGGAATAAACATAGCCTCTTCAACTACTGGTGCTGGGAGAACTGGGCAGCCATATGCAGAAAACTCAAAGTAGACCCAAGCCTATCACCATGCACCAAGATCAACTCAAAATGGATCAAGGACCTCAATATCAGACCTGAAACCCTGAAACTACTGAAGGACAGAGTAGGAAAGACGCTAGAACTTATAGGCACAGGAAGGAACTTCCTGAATAGAGTCCCAGGGGCACAACAAATAGGGGAAAGACTCGACAAATGGGACTACTACAAATTAAAAAGTTTCTGGACAGCTAAGGACATAGCCACCAAAACAGAAAGACAGCCAACCATATGGGAAAGGATATTTACCAGCACAGCAACAGACAAAGGCCTAATATCTGTCATCTACAGAGAACTCAAAAAACTAAGCCCCTCCAAGCCCAATAAACCAATTAGGAAATGTGCAAAGGAGCTAAAGAGAGACTTCACAAGAGAAGAAATAAAAATGGCAAAGAAACATATGAGGAAATGTTCAACATCCCTGGTAGTAAATGAAATGCAAATAAAAACAACCCTGAGATACCACCTCACCCCAGTTAGAATGGCCTATACTCTGAACTCAGGAAACAACAAATGCTGGAGGGGGTGCGGGGAAAGAGAAACCCTTCTCCATTGTTGGTGGGAGTGCAAATTAGTACAACCACTTTGGAGAACAATATGGAGGTTTCTCAAAAAGCTCAATATAGACCTACCCTATGACCCAGCCATACCACTCCTAGGCATCTATCCTAAACAGCAAGTCCCAAGATATCAAAAAGACATTTGTACTTCCATGTTTATCGCGGCACAATTCACAATAGCCAAAATATGGAAACAACCCTGATGCCCCTCCACAGATGAATGGATCCAAAAAATATGGTACCTATACACAGTGGAATACTACATAGCGATTAGGAATGGTGAAATATTGTTATTCGCAGGGAAATGGTCAGAACTCGAACAAATAATGTTGAGCGAGACAAGCCTAGAACACAGAAAACAAAGGGGCATGATCTCCCTGATATATGACTGTTAACAAAGGGAGACGGAGAGACAGTAGATACCAAGTCTGTGAAACCAAAAACTGCTTGTCAAATAGTATTTCCCACAGGATTGGGGCAGCGACCCAACAGTATGTAACTAAAACCAAATAATTACTCAACACATAAAGGTCAAAAATTGACCTCTGAGGGGAATACAATAGCTCAAAATCTATGTATGTATGTTCATATAAGACTACTGTCGATATATTGTCTAATAGCAACATTGCATTTAAAGCCCTAGGCGAATTTTCTTGGGCGCGGCCAAGTGGCTACTGTATATGTTCTTGATACATCGTATATTGTATATATGTCTACCTGACCTAGAGAAGGGAAAGAAAAACAGGGAGTAAGGTATCACAAGAAATGTACACACTGCCCTACTATGTAACTGTACCCTTTTTGCACAACACCCTGTCCAAAAAATTTGTGTTCAATTAATAAATAAATTAAATAAAAAATAAAAATAAAATGGGAACATGTTAAAAAAAAAAAAAAGACCCATCCAGATGCCAGGCAAAAGCATTATCTTTGTCCCAGTTCTCAAGGTAACTGCAGCCTCCTTTACCTCCGCTGCAGCCCAAGGTTCAGTCTTCACAATGGCCCCAGGTCTGGTTAATTTGTGACACCAAGCTAGCTGTAAGTTTCCTGAGAACACAGACTAGATTTTATTCTTCTGTGCTGTTTCCTATGGAGCCACTCAAAATAATTTAACCGGAGGACACAAGGAAAACTCTCAATGGTAATTGCTTCGAGATACAGTCTGGGAAATCAAAATTCACTAAAAAGTAAATGGTAGTAGTTCCTCTCTACACGACTTAATACAATTATTGTATTATTTTTAAAAGCCCCACAAAAAAAAGAGGAGGGAAATAAACTCTGACTTACAAAGCATTAAATTTTAATTTATGTAGAACTAGCCTTCAAAAACACATTTGGCATTTGCTATTAAGTCTATGTTTAAATATGTAGATGTGTGTATAGATATAGATATAGATATTTACTTCTTCAATTGTTCCTCCTCAAAGCTAAGATGCAAGCAGCTTCTCCACTGGTCTGTGTCTGTGTGTCCCATTTCGTCGGTCTTTGCAGCAGATGACTCTTTGCTGAATTCTGCTTCACGCATGAACACAGCAATGGCTCAGCCCAGCCCAACCTGGGGTCGGGTGTTGCCCTGAGGAAACTTACACTGAGGAGACCCAGGCACATGGACTCCATATGCAATGGACTTGAGAAGCATGTGGTCCTGATAAAGCAGAGTTACTGTAAGATTCCAGTGAGAGAAGGCAGAGAGCTCTCCCACAAAATGCAAACTAATATCAGTACTTCTGACAGAATGTCTGCTCATTTCATTTTCTGTCATCAGGCTCCCTTTGGCTTTGCTGTGTTGTTGGGCAGCATTAAATCAGCCCTGCCTTATTCATGTCTCTACTTGTGGGCATAGCAAGAGGTAGGAGAACCTTACATTGTATGTCCAAGTATGAAGTTCCTCAACTCATAGTCGGTTTAATCTTCTGGTGTGAGTTCTGCTTTATCTGTCAGCATTAGTCTGACCTGTTTCCGTTGTTCAACATGTATTTATTGAGCACTTAAGATATGCCAAAGCTTTGTCATATGCTGTCAATATAGCACAGAAAAAATAATAAAATAGACAAAACTCCCTGCCCTCCTGCTTTTTTAATGCTAGCCCAAGGTGACCTATATAAAATAAATACGGGCTTCGTGCCATTAGTCACTCTGCTAGAAGAAGAGGTAAAAGGCTACAGGGCATCTCTTTATTTTTGAGTTTAGAGGTTCTCCAGTGTTAGCTAAAGATCCTAAAAATACAGAGAGGGTGGGGGAAACTAGGAGAGATTCCAAACTAGAGCAATGAGATGAAACTAAAGAATAATTCGACCAGCCAAGAGGAATAAATGTGAAGTGTTCATATACCTTCATAGCCCACTTCTTGACTTTAAGGAGAGACAGAAAGCATCTGTGTGCAAAAGAAAGCCAACACGCAGGTAGAAGGACTGAAATAATGTCCCACGAGATACAGAGCACACGAAGCTCAGGAATGATAAATAAAATACATTTCCTTAAGTATCTCAAGCTTCAAGTACAGAAAAAGCATAAGGATTGTTCTACATAGCCCTATACAGTGGGGACTACAGAGAGGCACGTTTGGGCTCAGTATTAAGAAGGAGCTTCTAGGGGCTGGGGATATAGCCTAGTGGCAAGAGTGCCTGCCTCGGATACACGAGGCCCTAGGTTCGATTCCCCAGCACCACATATACAGAAAACGGCCAGAAGCGGCGCTGTGGCTCAAGTGGCAGAGTGCTAGCCTTGAGCGGGAAGAAGCCAGGGACAGTGCTCAGGCCCTGAGTTCAAGGACCAGGACTGGCCAAAAAAAAAAAAAGAAGGAGCTTCTTCCAATCACAGTACCCTTAATATGGAATGGACTACCTCCATTTACGGTGAAGTTTCTACCTCCAGAAGTGTTGGGCATGCTACAGATGGATTCCTGTTTGTCCTAACTTGTCCCATTAAACCTAAACATCCTAGTATAGTATATGCTGTGCTTTATGTTCCTACTATGCTCTAGACACATGATGTGGCCCTCAAGGACCACTTGGTCTGGTAAAGGGGTCTCATGATTTCCCAACAAAGGTAGTACTGTATGTATAAAAGGAATCTCAGGGCTGGGACCCCAGTGAAGGTCAGAGGAAAACTATTTGCAGGGGGTGATGTGAGCTTAGTTCCTACTGATAAACAAGAGTTAAATAGTCAAGGACCACAAAGAGTTGGGCTAAAATTAGTAGCTTTCAGGCTTGAACAATGGTTTCTGAGATTAGGAAATTCCTGTGGACAGAACTACATGACTGGGGTCTCAGATATCTCCCTTCCTCCAACCAAAGAAGAAAATTTTAATCTACTATGTATGTCAGGAATCCACTTACCAAGTATTGGAGAACTCTAGTGTCTAGCCAGAAATGCATCCAAAAATGACATAACATAGGAAGCTTATGAACCATATCCCAGTATATGCCTTAATCTGAGGTGTGCTTTTCAGAGCTTGTGACTGTACACTGCAAGTACACAGGCAGTTAGGCATGGGACAGAAGTTCCGGGAACTTCCTTATTTTTGTCATTCAATCATGCTGATGGGTGCTGGAATAACACAATGAGATCCCAAGCAACTAAGTTCATTTCTTTTACCAAAGGAAACCATGAGACTTGAGAGGAGAAATAAGGACTCGGTGCTGTAAAGGTGCTGAACGATGATGTGACTGTTCTGAGCCCGCCCCCCTCCACATTAATTACTCTGGAAGAGATGCTTTCAGAACCAAGGACAGCACTAGCTCCTGAGAGGCCCCTCTGGAGGGGGAACCCTGCAGAGCAAGCCAGCTACCCAGTCCTCCAGCCCTCTTGCCCTCTCCAAGCCTAGTGTTGTGTCTCTCCACTTATGAAAACCTTAGTTCTACATTTAGCTTTCTTTGGGGTCCTATCTTGCTAGGAAATCAGACTGCCGAACTTAATAATTTTCCATTTAATTTGAGCAATCTCTTTTGATTCAAAGGTATAATTAGCCTTAATAGGATGCTAAATATAAAAGTACACCACTCACCTCCAGGACATGATAAATGAAAAGACAGCTAAAGAAGGAGCCCTCATATTTTCCTCATTCTGCAGTAAATGCCAATAAAACAGTCAATAAACCACCATTGGAGAAGACGATCTATTGATAGCTGGTGGGGGGAGGGGGGTGAAGGTGAAAGTTTATCTCAAGGGAGGAAACCTGGAAGGCATACATACTCATTTGCTAGAAAGTGGTCAAGAAGGAATGAGAAACAGAGTCGCTGTCTGGGATTCCAGAGACACAACTGGTGGGAGGCAGGAGCACTGTCTACCTGGCCCACAGGCTGAGGAAGGGTGGGCATGTGGCTTATCCTTGACCACACCATTCTGATCTCCTGGGAAAATCTCCCATGAACCAAAGGGACATTTAGAACTTCTTCCTACCATAGGATACACATAGTCTTTCAGCTCTCCAAACTTAAGTTTTCCCACCATTAGAATAATTATAACATCCCCTCTCCCCCTAGCCCAAAAGATCATTTAGTGGATTAAAAACACCTAGCCTCTGCTGAGTGCTGGTAGCTCACGCCTGTAATCTTAGCTTACTCAGGAAGCTTAGATAGGAGGATGGTGGTTTGACGTCAGACTAGGAAGGAAAGTCTGTGAGCCGGATGTGGAGCTCTGGCTCAAGGGGTAAAGGACTAGCCTTGAGCAAAAAGAAGCTCAGGGACTGAACCCAAGCCCTTAGTTCAAGCCCCAGAAACAGCATATATATATATATATATATATATATGTATCTCCAAGTGGCAGGTGTACAGTAGGTACTAACCAAATATAAAGTGCTGTTCTGCCTACCTGCAAGGACTGGATTCTTTGCAGTGTAAATAGGCAGAGTTTCTAAGTGGCTTATTAATGTCTGTCTGGAAAGCACCAGCCTCTCTCTCTCTCCATCTGCTCACTTGCAGCAAAGGCAGGCAGACATGTTTGTGCCAGGTTCTCAGCTCAGTGCAATCTAAACTGGCCCCAGGCAGCATCAACTCCACATGCTCCAGTGAAGTCAGGAACAGGTCGGTACGTTTTGTGTAGGGGTCCTCCATGGCTCTTCCAAATCGCCAGTTTCTCAATTACAAAGGAAATGAGCCTGAAAATGTCTATAGCTTAATCATTAGGGTACTTTTGCTGAAAACCAAAATCCATAGCTCCCCCTCACATTCACTTCACTAGAAAGTGATAGTTAAGCATTTACAGCACTGAGTGCTGGGCTCCATCTCTTCTGCAACGATTTGTATTAATTACCCACTGCGTGTCACAGCCAAGGACCTTGTCTGGTATGATGTACTCCTTGTCCTTGGAGATTCATCTCAGGTGCCACAAACTTCCTTAAACTTGGAACACTTTGAGTGTAGAGAGAGGTTAAGAATTGGGAGTAGTAATCCTCAAAGACCAGAGCTTCATGGAACACGTTTTAGAGAAAGAAAGCTCTAGATTTGCTTGGAGGAGTGTGCCTTTCACAAATTCAAAATTTGAAAGAAAAAGCAAGGCAGTAACAAAGAACCCAGAGGGAAAAAACAAAAAGGCTGTCATTTGGGGACCTTAGGAGCTAGCCCATATACCCCTACCCCTGGTCTGATGGAATTGAAGGACAGAAGGAGCTAGTTTCCTCTGCCTGACTGAAGTTTCTCCCACTGGCCTCCCTGGAAATGCAAAATGAGAGCTGCCATCCAATCCCTGTCAACTTCCTGGGAGCCTAGTTTCCCTGTAGCTTCCTTATCAGTAAAATGTCTCCTGAGGTATTTACAACCCCCTATGAAGACTTCTTATCAGAAAAAATTCATTGCTGCTCAGAGGGGGCAGCTCAGACTAGAAGGGTGACCATAGCCCCCAGTGTTTATCTTTGCCTGCTGGCCGGGCCATCCTCCTCTCTAGGCACGGCCCCTCCACCGGGCAGGCCCCTTACTATTAATGGCCAGGTGGCATTAGTATTTTCCAGACACAGCCCTGAGGGGAACCTGCTGATGGGTTGAGCTCATGACCAACCCCCTTGGTGAACCAATCTATCATTTCTGGCCACCTTAGCTCTCTTGGTACTCTTCTAAACAAATCTTTCCTGGATAGAGGGATGCTTTTTGGTTTACCGAGCAGCATCCTCTGGTTCTCAGATCTAGGGGGAACTGGCCATACAGACACCAAGATGCACAGGACTGGTGGAGAGATAGGGACGGTGTGAGCTGGTTCATTTCCCAAGTTTTTCACAAAAGACACACCATTCTCTCTAAGAATACTTAGCTGTGCTTGTACACAGAAAAGAAGGCTTACGTGTGTGGATTTGGGAATAGACTGGCTTCTATTCCTTCTCCATGCCTCAATTGTTCTCTTGTCTGTAGTATGGGGCTAAGAATTGCATTGATTAAGCCAGGAGCCAGGGGCTCATGCTTGTAATCCTAGCTACTCAGGAGGCTGAAATCTGTAGATCAAGACTCAAAACTAGTCCAGGCAGGAAAAGTTCATGCAATTATCATTTCCAAAAAGCCAGAAGTGGAGCTATGGCTAAAGTGGTAGAGTACCAGCTTTGTGAGAAAATCTAAATAACAGTGCCCAGGATCCTGAGTTCAAGTCCCATACCGGCATTTTAAAAAAAAAGAATTAATCTGATTAAACAGATTGACAATTTGTAAGCATTTGGAACAACTGAGAAAGGAACACTTGTAACTACCTATATGGCAGCAAAAGAGAGAGAGAAGAAAAGGAAGGAAGGAAGGAAGGAAGGAAGGAAGGAAGAAAGGAAGGAAGGAAGGAAGGAAGGAAGTTAAGCTGATTAAGTAGATTGACAATTTTTTAGCACTTGGAACAACTCAGCAGGGGACACTTATAACTACCTATTAACACTGCTCTCCTAGAAGATTTATGTGGAGAATTTCTGGTGTGTATCCCACCTAGGGCTCAGCCCAGAGGTAGGAGGTACAGAATTCCAAATCTTAAAAGAACCAAGTTCAGAAGGGCAAGTGTTACTCTGCAGACACTGAGCTTATGGGAGCAATAGGGCCAGAGGGCTTGGCTCAGGAAGAGGAATGATTTAGAGCAGGGGAGAAATGAAGAGCAAATGATCTTCCTCAGCCCAGTTCCAGCTTCACTAGGGACTTTGCTGCCAGCAGCAGCAAGTCATTCTTGGCTCTCCCTGAGCAGTAATATTTAATGGAAACATAGTTCTGATGTGTCCAGTTGGCTCTACCTCTCATACCTTTCAACACTTCCATACTGCTTGCCTCCATCCCATGCCTCCATTCCCCTTCATTTGTATCACTGCCTCCCCTCAGCCCCTCGGCTTCCTCTATACTCAGCACCAGAGTTGAAAAGCCAGAACAACTCCATCTTGTAGAAAACCTATCCTTACCATAAACCAACCCTACCCGCACCCCTTGCTTTCCAGTAAAGGAACATGAAACACCCTAGGACAGAGTAACCGGATGGCTGAAACTAAGGGTTGGTCAGAGAAGAAAAACAAGTTCTGGAGTTTTTCCAGAACTCCCCCACCCAGGTGTGGTTTCCAGCATCTAATTTAAAACCCTGCAGCTGTGCATGTACTCCCTTTTGACACCCCTATAGCTTAAGCCAATCAACTTTAATTACGTTGGCCCCTCGATCTGACCAATAACCCTTTCCAGATTCCTTCCCGCCACCAAGTGCGCCAAACATGTTTTAGAATTGTTTCATGATTTTCCTGCGGTGCGTGTTGATTTGATAAACATTGCTATGATGTATGCTAAGTTCCTGCCTTCCCCAAAGAATGTATAAAACAGCTGGAAGCCCTAGGCTCAGGGCCTCTTAGCGTCACCAGCCTGCTGAGTGCGCGGAGGACTGAGCTAGCTCGCAATAAACGCCCCTTTTGCTACTTGCGTTGGTCTTGATCTCTGGTGGTCTCTCGGGGGTCCCGAACTCGAGCATTTCAGAGTGACCTTCCAGGCTCCCTGGCCCTCCTATAGGCAGGGTGACCTGGTCCCTGGTTGCAGCTGGGTCGCTTGGCAGGTCTCCCTCCTCCCTCTCCCCCAACGCCCAGCCCTTCTGCTGTCTAGCCTTCACTCCACCTTCACCAAGGGCTTGGTCTGTGTGGCCCAGCATGTGTTGCTCGCCCTGCCCAGGAGCTTCCCCGCTCCGGCCCTGTGCCTCCTCTGGTATACTTGTCTCCTGCACCTCTTGCTTTCCATTCTTGGCGTATGTCTGTCAACCTGTACTTACTAAAAGGTTTAAGTGTCTCTTATATATGCCCCAGGGTATCCTATGGTCTCTAAATAAGGGGTGGCTAAATGGATAAAAGTGAGTTTGATCTCCGCAATTAAAGGCAGCCAGGAAGGAAGCCTCTGGAGCTCCAGACATCACAGCAAAAAGGACCTCCAAAGTTTCCCTGAGTGGATTTCAAAGAGCCCTATTTATTTTGTTGTATTTTTTTCTAATTTTTAAAGAGATTATCATCTTGGCACATCATTTGGTCTTTGCAGAGATTACAAACTGATGGTCTGAGAGCCCAATTGAGTCCACAGACATGTTTTCTTTTTGCATTATCAGTTCCTTAAAATTTATTTTAATAAGGCCGGGTTCTGGTGGCTCACACCTATAATCCCAGCTACTCAGGAGATTGAGATCTGAAGCCAGCCCAGGCAGACAAATTCATGAGACTCTATATCTCCAATTAACCAGTAGAAGGCTAGAAATGGAGCTGTGGCCCAAGCAACAGAGCACCAGCCTTGAATGAAAAGCCAAGAAAGAAGGCCCAGAGTTCATGCCCCAGTACCAGCAAATACATACAAAATTATTCCAATAAGCAGATTTTCAGGTTGAGTTGAAATGCTAGAAGACCAAGCAAGAGCAAGACTACATCTCTGTATGGCAGTGGTTCTTTGGAGGGGCTATTTTCTGATGAGTTCTCTAGTGCCCACCTGGCCCTTTACCTGCCTCCCTGGCCCCTAGGAACTGAGAATTCCACTTGGGGGTTATAGCTGGGAACCCTGAGTCAACGATGAAAGTTGTAGCTACCCAGAATGATTAGGAGCCTAATTATCAGGAAACCTCTGATTATATCGCTCAAATTATGAGGTGACAGGCCTAGAACTGATCCTTGATGAGTCACACCGAAGTTTCTCCATCTGGGAAGAAAAACTACTCCAATTATTGTTGTAAGAAATGATCACTAACTTGGTGAAGGTGACAATACAAACCTCTTTTAGTTCTAAAGGATGGAAATTCTAATGTGAAAGTGTTGATAGAGCTACCTTCCTTTCTAGCCTCTAGAATCTGCCTGCATTCCTTAGCTGATGGCCCTTCCTCCAGGTTCTAAGACATTAATTAGTACTATACCACACCTCCCTATCGCATCCTTTCTCTCCCTGTCACCACCTCATTTGTTCTGCTGTTGGGCTTTCTCCCTCATTCTTACAAGGACCCTTAGGATTACATTGGGCCTATCTAGAAAAATCCAGGTTGGTGTCCTCATGTCAAGACCCTGAGCTGAATCACATCCATAATGACTCCTTTGAAGATATAAGGTCAATATTCACCTGAAACATTTCAGGGGCTATTCTTCAAATGGTCCACACGGGTCTAATTTTTTATTCCCGCAAGCCATCCATCCCACTTATTTGAAGGGACAGCCGTTGAGGCCGTCTACAGGCTGTCATTGTAGGCATCTCCATGAATTGTATTCCATCCCTACTCCCTTAGAATCAGCTGCGCCTTCCATTCAAAGACCTCAGGGAACACCTAAAATCCAGCTGCAGCTGAGCTCTCATTTCCCACTGGTATATTTATCCAACGTTTACTGACTGCTCTGTGCTGGACCTTGTCATCGCTCTGGAAGAAGGCACAGTGCTTCCCTTGAGGAGCTTCTGTTCTATGTATTTTCTCTGTGTGTTGATCATATCTTTCTCTCCCTTGATACTCAGCCCCAGGCCTGATTTACTGCACATGCTCAGTAAAGAGTTCGTTGTACTGAGATTTTGGTCAGCATTGCATAAATTCTCTCAGCTTCTGTATCCCTGGTTCTCATCATCTTTTGCACTGTTCATGGTTCTGAGCAAGAAACGCTTCCCAGTAGACTGGACCCTGGCTGGGTACAGGGGATTTGGACTGCATGTGTTATATGTGCCAGTCTAGTTTTCTTGAAGCCAAGCATCTGATGGCTGGAGATTACTCTCCCTCAAAATGCTATACAGAAAGCTTCCTGGATTTTTGTACCCTGAGATTTGGATCTATAAATACTTGTTGCACAGGAGAAAGTGCCTGCCAGACCAGGCAGACACAGGAGGGACTCCTAATGCACTAAAAGAATGAGCTTCTACAGCTAACATCCCATTAAATATTTATGCTCAAGAAACCACAGCATTTGCTCCCACAGAAGAAGTTAGGTGCAAACCGCAGAACAGTGCTGTCATAAGCAAAAATCAGGAGTAATGAGTAAGTGGCACGAAACACATATGCGGTCATGTGTGGGCAGTGAAGAGGTGCAGAGAGCCATTCATTCATTCAACAAATGCTGTCTGGGTGTCCACTGTAGCTGGGCATTGTACAACTTGTTCTGAGCACTGAGGAACTGGCGGCCAACAAGACAGGCAGAATACCAGCTGTCACAGAGCTCCCATGAAGGAGATGGGGTAGAGTGGGATGGAAGTAAGTGACATTTACTGGGTGCTAAGTGTGTGCCAGGTGCAACACTAAGTGCTGTACCTATGTTAACTTCACCCTGTTCTCCAGCTACTATTTATCAGGATTCTTCCTTTATAAAGGGAGCTGAGTACAGAACAGCTAAGTTACACCCAAGATGACAAAAGATTCGGGAAGGGAAAGATTCTGCATTTGGTGCAAAGCATTCCTGTGCTATGATGTCTACACTGAGCTACTTCTCAGCTCCTTCTCATATAGAGGTGGGTAATTTAGGAGAAAGTCTTAGTCTTCTAAGAGAGGAGAGAGAGGAAAACCCTGGCTGCTGGGATTGCAGTTGTGAAGGCAGGAGAGAAGTCGAGAATGAGAAGAAACACAGAAAAGATACTAGTCCCCTGCCAGCATCCATAATGCCTGAGGTCCTGGGTCATGGGGTCTGAGTCCTTATGAATGGGTTAGTGTGATCATCACTGGATTGGGTCAGTTATCTCGAAAACAGGTTATTATTAACACAAGCATGGCTACCCTGCTTTCCCTAGCACACATATCCTCCCTTGACTTTCACCTTTCCACCGTGTTTCTGCCTTGCAGAATGATGGCCCTTGCCATGGCCACTGGCACAAGAACAACTCCCAAAGTCATGTTTGAACAAGGAAGACGTTCAAGACAGCCATTCATTCATTCAACACATCAGCTTGATTCATCTATGTCTTCAAAGTGCCTATCATCCAGAACTGTATGCTAAACTTTTAACTAAACCTTTTTCCTTCATAAGTTATCCAGTCTGTAGTTACCCTGTTATAGCAACAGAAAACAGACAAAGACAATATCTTATTTAATCTTTTTATCAGTTATTTAAAGTCAATATAACATCATTTACTAAAGGATAAAACTAAGTTAGACTAATGGATGAAGAAGGAACCAAGATTGGGTATATGGAAAGCCTTTTATGATGTTTTATTTGCACAACCATAGGTTTCCGTGTTTTGGTTTGCCCCTTCAGTACTACTGGAAATATTAGTCTGTTGACTCAGAAAATCTGCTTCTAAAAATTCTTTCTTAGAAAGTAATCAGATAGGACTCATACATAGTTTGTTGTAATCATATTCACAAGAGCAAATATTTTAATGGGAGAACAGACTAACCCAGATGTCAAATAACAAGAAACCAATTAAATAAATTATGAAACTTATTTAATAAAGTCCATATAATCTTATAAAAAAAAGCATAAGGAATTCTTTGAGCCAGGCACTGGTGGATCAGTAATCTTAGCTACTCAGGAGACTGAGATCTGAGGATCTCAGTTTGATCACAGTTTGAAGCCAGCCTGGGCAGAAAAGTCTAGAGACTCTTACCTTAGAGTGACCAGCAAAAAGGCAGAAGCAGAGGTATGGCTCAAATGGTAGAATACTGGCTTTGAGCAAAAAAGCTAAGAATAGCACCCAGTTCAGGCCCTGGTACTGCCACAGGGAAAAAATGAATTATTCTAGATATATAAAGGGTAAAAATAAATCAAGTTTTAAAATAAACATAAAGTCTGTGTCTCTGTCTGTGTACACACAATTCATGGGTTCGAACTAACAAGAAAAAAACCCTGATGGATGTACACCAAAATGTTCATTGTAGTTGGTGCTCTATAGTGATCGATAAAGAATTTTTGCCTTACTGTTTATAATTTTTATGGCTCATTTTTTGTGTACATGAAAAAAGCATGCACTGCTCTTTCAGTTGGAGAAAACTGTTAAAATAAATGCAAATAATTAGAAACCTAGAAGAACTATTTTGGCATTTACTATTTCAGCATGTGTTTAGCCTCTCAGGTGTTAGGATTGTAGAATAGATTTTTTTAATGATCTAGTTCTACTGGTTAAACTGAAAACTCATGACCAAAAAAAAAATTGAACAGTTGGGAAAATTGATTTGTGAAATGACTTTTTTCTTTCCCTTCTGGAAACATTTGAGCTCTGAGTTATCAATCAAATTATGTGCAACCTTTACGGTAGTGAAATCACTGGACCATCTTAAAACCGCATGGGATGGATACGGCAACAGATTAAAAGCTGAGCCCTGGCCTATGAAGAATGTGTTACCAGCTGCATTAACTGCAAGCCAGCTCGTGTGAAGCACCCTGGGAGCTCAAATAAAGGTTGGTGTGATGATCCAATGCATGTCTCAGCATGAATGATCATAATACCCAGAAGTTAGGATTTTGCTCAAACTTCCCTTAAGTCGGATATTTATTCATTAGCTGGAGAGGTCAGACTTTTGAGTCATGGAATAAACCAAATCAGGCTAAACCAGAAGGTAGGATATGTGAGCCATTATTAAATACGCCTCAGCAATAACACTTTCAAATACAAAGGAGGCAAATATGTAATTCTTCTTGGTAACAGAATGTCGAAGAAAACTCAACACATGGTTTTGGTTTCTAGGCTTCCAAGCTGCATATGTTTCATGTGGTCCTCAGCTAGGATGTAGACGCCATCATCTCTTTTATTCTTTTGTGCTGCTCCTGGAACTAGGCACTACACCTGAGATTTTTTTGCTCAAGGCCATGGCTCTACTTGAGCCACAGTTCCACTTCCAGTGTCTTTTTGCTGCTTAATTGGAGATAAGTCTCACAGACTTTCCTGTACCAGCTGGCTTTGAACTATGATCCCCAGATAGCCTCCTGAGTAGCTAAGATTATACACATGAGTCGCTGATAACTGGCTGGCCACCATCTTTTTTGATGCTCAATTTCAGGGTGAAGAACCCAAGCCTCAAAGAATTAAGAAGAGGCCTTCTCAATGCTCAATGAGGTCTGCTATCCATCTTTAAAATGACTAGCTCTTACTCTCAGTTTTCTTCACAATTCTTTTTTATTATATTTTTTTCTTTTATTTTTGGAAGTGCATCCTTCCTTTGTAAATAAGAGCTCCTTGGGAATAGAAACCACTACACACAATTCTATGCATAGATAAAACAAGACGATGGGTTTATATTTAGAGAAAATTAAGCTATGTACTTTTCATCCTATCTTGTATAAACGGTGCCTTTCTCACAAAACAGACAGCTCTGATAGTGGGAGGAAACAAGGGGTAGAAATGACATATGGGGAATCCTTTTAAATAGCAGTTAGAAGTTGAACTCTCCTACCCTTTATGGATAAAAGCAAAATAACGCAGGTAGAAAAAGCAGACTGTGAGAGGTCTGTCCTCAACTCCTTCTTTAGGGTGGGAAAACTACAGATGGGCTTAGAGGAGAGCCAAGGCAAAGGGCCTTTCCCCTGCTACTTGTGTCGAGTTTAGGAGGCCCTAAGTAAACACGGGAGACCCCAGTCCATTCCGAGTTGCAGCTCAGAGTAGCTGACAAAGAGTGAGCTTGAAATAGCACCTCCAACTGTCCAACTGTGGGCACAGAAGAGACAAAACCTGGCCAGGTGAGAGAATCAAGCTTTATTTTCTGGCCATTGGCCTTAAAGAATTATTGCTTGTCAGGTCCATCTAGCTTGCCTCAGCTTCCCAGGCCCTGGCTCAACTGGCCTCTCATTCACTTGTCTTTTTCTCCGGCCAAATCTAGCCAGGATTCTGAGGGGAAGACCTCTGTTGCTTTATTCTAGTAGTCCTTGGAGGCATCATCACAGAGGCCATCATTAGAAAAGAACAGAGGACCAGTAGCTCCCACTGGTTCCTACCATCCAGGGGCTCTTCAGTTGAAAATCAAGCCTGAGAGGTCTCTTATCCACCCAAGGTGGCTATGACATAGACAGATCCTAGTATCCAAGTACAACTGTCACCCCGCTGGGAGAAGAAACTGATACGTTGCCTTCTAACACACATGGCCTCTGGATGGACCCAGGAGAACAAAAATCAAAACATTCCTCTTACCTTCACTCCACTACTTCTGCAAGAATTGATTCTGCTCCCCCAAATATTTATGACTCATGGAATGTAATACAAAAGGCCTGACTTGAGAATGGCTCTGGAAGAGATCAGAGCCGTGTGTGTATTTGTATTTTTTTTTTTGTGTGTGTGTGTGTGTGTGTGTGTGTGTGTGTGTGTGTGTGTGTTGGCGTTGCTGTTGGGAGGGGGGTTGTCTCAAAACGTGTTACCAACACAGAAAGCTATTCTCTCGGGGACAGGCACAAGAACAGAATTTATACTGCCACAAAACCAGTTATCTCATGGCAATGATGTAAAAACGAAGGAAAGGAAGAAAAGGCTGGGATCCCATTGGCCCCTTCAAGGACGCATTCCCAATGACCTAAAGACCTCCCCCTAGGCCCACTCACCCTGTTAAGACTTCAACACCTCCCAAGAGTGCCATGCTGAGGGCCCTTCTTCAGACGCTTGTCCAAATAGCATAAAGTAGTGCATAGAGCCCCACTGATGGAATAAAGGATTTCATTCTTGTGCAGAATGGGCAGGGGGTAAAGGGATTAACTGTCCTAGGACCAAGACCAACACTTCGTACAAACCCCACTGCCCTTGACTTTAGCCCATTTCTTTCTCTTCTGACTTTCTGTGATATATAAATGGAAGCTCCCATAGAGTGCAAGGTGAAGAAGACTCACAATACCTAGCCAGTTCACTAACCTGTCAAAAACACCTAATGGTCACATGAGGCAGGGTGGGCACAGGGAAGGGGCATAGGAAACAACAGAAGCTAGGCCTACTACGGATAGATCCCACAGGCATAAAGGGCAAGCAAGAATGCACGGGAACAGGAAAGTCTCACTGGGCTTCAAAACTGTAACCTGACGTGCACAGAGACGGTCAGGGCTCACCATTCCTCTCTAGCTTTCTGAGACTCATCCAGAATTCTTACATAATGAAATCCCAGCTGCTAATCAATTACTCACAAGCATGGTATGTAAATATGTCCATGCAAGGTGTGGCTTAACTGCAAACAGCGTTATGTACCTGGGAGAGTCCGCACATGGGATCTTTGTTATTGGGAAGCTGTTGGCTTTCTGGGCCAATGACCTGTAAATCAGCATGGTGTGTGCCCTCCAGTTGGCAATCCCCTGGCCTCCTTCCTGGTACTTCATGTAAGGCATTACAGACTTGTGCTTATGGCTTAGCAGTGTCCCCTGGGACTCCCAAGGACTTCACAGAGGACACGTGGCCCATCCTTTAAGTAGTTCATCCCACACAGGCACTCTAAGCTTGGTGGAAAGTCAAACCAACTGCTTTTATGTGTTGCAATCATAGATGAGCAGAGGGAAACTCGGCTTCATTTATATAAATTCTAGCTCAGTTTCTGTCTGAGCATCAGAGGTCTCCATGGAATAGGAAACCTTTTCACCAGCAGCAGAGGAGTTTATCCAAGGCCACCAGAGACCGTGGCCTGCTTGGGGAACCCTCTAAAGCCCATTTTCAGAGATAAGGGAAGGAAAAGGTGGGAAAGGCCAATGAACCACCCAGTCACAGCTCCGGGTATGATGAGGCAGAACACAGCAGGATCGAGAAATGGGTCGGGACAATCTGTTCAGAAGGAAAGCCGTGAGCACTGAGACCTGACTAAAGATGCCAGGTGGTTCAACAAAATACCTGAAACGCCTAATTTAAAAAAAAAAAAAAGGTGTGAGCCTCCAAATATATGTGTACCTGATGTCGGGAATTTCTGGACAATTAACATTAGACATAATGTGGACTCAGTCTTACACTAAATGGTTTGTACCCTTTCTTTCTTATCCAAACATTTTATTTAGAAAGTATTGCTCCTAAAGAATATAAACATTTTTGTTTTGAAAATGTTATTCCTAAAGAAAATAAAGCGAATGCTACTGGAAAACTACAGCTGAGTCATAATTTTACATGCAAAAATCCTCTCTTTTTCCTTTCCTCTATGGAGCTCTCCCTCTCCCTCTCCCTCTTTCTCTCTCTCTCTCTTCCTCTCTCTCTCTCTCGCTCTCTCCCATTTAATTAGGGAGGGAGGCAGACTTGTGCTTTCTCAAGTTTAATGACTGTTCTTCGTTAGCACCATCCAGAAAATGACTTCGTAAATTGAAGACCAGAAAGCATTCAATTTTCTGGATATTTACCGTCACATCTATAGCAACACAGCTGCCACGGAGCCTGTGATTCCCAGGGCTCCTGCTGAGAGGGGAGGCAAGGCCAGTCTCTCAGTACTGAGACCTCCAAATGAAAATAACAACTGCCAGTCACTCTCTGGGACTGGCAGAACCATGGCCATTATCCCAGGCCCCACGTGCCTGCATTCCAAGACAGCCTGACCCTACTAGACACCACCACCTACAGCCGCCTGATGGGGGAGGCGGGGAGAGGGGGATATCTGATCCTGGAGCAGAGCAACATCAGTAAAAAGCTTATCAGGAAACAAGGTCCCACTCGGCTTCTGTTCTAGAAAGAAGGAAATGTTTCTTTGCGGGAAATATTGGGGTACAGGCCCTCAAAGTATGAGGCTGCTTCTCAGTGGGAGGCTTTAGGTGGAGAAGAAAAGCTGGACTCAGAGGTCTGACTGTGTGTCTGTCTACCTGGAGAGCCCATGCCTTGTCCTGCTTGGCTGACCAGAGAAGTGACTCCTGGGAGGGATGACCTACGGCCATCGCTTCTAGAAAGATTCTTTTTTGTTTTTCTTTTAAATTATATTTTTATTATTGCTAAGTAGTTGCTACCATTCAACAAATCAGTTTGTAAGTAAATGCATCTTTTATTATTATGATTGTCGTGAAGCTTGAGCTCAGGCCTGGGCGCTGTCCCTGAGCTTTCTTGCTCAAGGCTAGCACTCTACCACTTTGAGCCACAGCTCCACTTCCCATCTTCTGGTGGTTCATTGGAGATAAGAGTCTCATGGACTTTCCTGCCTGGACTGGCTTTGAACCGCCATCCTCAGATCTTAGCCTTCTGAGTAGATAGGATTATAGGCGTGAGCCACCAGCACTTGGCTTAGTACAATATCTTGACGGATGTCACCCTTTTTATCATTCTCCCCATGTCTCATAATTCAACCCTTCCCTTCGATTTTTCAGCTTTCATTGGATCTGTATCAAATATTATGACTGTATTCTCCCCCTCTCTCTTCCTCTCTTCATTCCTCTACCTTCTAGAAGGACTCTTTGTCCCCTTTATGGCAAACAACATTTTGTTCTGCAACTGAAAATGACGAACTGTCAGAATTGTCTGACGAACTGTCAAAATCTCAGAAATCTCAGAGGCACAGCTTGGAGAAGAAAGACCTACAGATCCACAGCAGAGTCTAAAGACCTAATAATGGGTCATATGTTAGCCTCAACTGATCAAAGCTCACCTCTCAGGAAAAGTGGATCAGTGCCACACTGGCCTTGCACCAGCCTCAGAAGTACGTATCTCATCACCCTTAGCGAGCCCCCTCCCAGAATCTTGCCCTCTACCTACACTGACTGAGCCACTGTCAATTTCCTGGAGGGATAAGCCTCTCTCCCCCACCTCTAGGACTTACCCTCTTCCTTGACTACTACTTGTCTCATCAGAACTCTGTTTGGATACCACTTCATCCAGGAAGCTTCCTGGATTTCTTCAGACAGACTGGACTGCCTTCTTTGGGGCTCCCCAATCCCCCTCCTCCTTTGTACTATCTCAACCAGAGTCCTGACAGTCACATAGTTCAAACATAATCTGTTCATGTATCTGGTCTGCGAATTCCTCGAAGGCAGGCTCTGTGTGTCCCCAGGGAACAAACGAGTGACAAATGTGGGCTGGCAATGGTAACCTATGAATCGCCTGCCACTCCACCTGCACCTCCAGCTGTCTCCTGTCCATTTTGCCTGATCACCAGCACCACCCTTCTCCCCCCCTCCCCGACAGATTTATCTGAAGACTGTGACCTACTATTTCTGGCCCCAACGCGTAAGGCTATGACCCCTGTTTGTCTCAGTCCATTTCAAAGATATTGATTTCACTTGGCTCCAGAGTGTTGAGCATGGAAGGGGGGGGTGGCGCTTTAAGAAGCTGCATAAACATACTTTCCTTTCCCAGCATCCACCAGAGGCACCTCCAAGGCTGCTGGGGACTGCAGTATTCGTGGGCAGGCCACATACTTGGAATAAATACTTAGAATACACTTCTATCAGTAATTGACCTCCTACGGTCTCGGGCACAATCAGAGACTAACGACTACAACTGGTTGGAGCAGACTGCAGGGAACAAAGACATGAAGGACTTTGAAAGAATGAAGTCAAAAGATACAATGTAAACTGGTAAAAAAAATAAAAAATAAAATTCAATTAGACAAGAAGCTAATTTTACAGTATCCAATAAGCCCCTAGAAACCAGTTAATAAAAACAATAATAGCCAATCAAGTTAACCCCCCCACAAATGATTAAATTCTAGTCTAGGAACAGATGAGACAAAAATGGCTCTTAAACATGTAAAATGGTGCTTGGCTTCACTTATGTTTTGTTTTAATGCAAAGTGAAAATTACATAATGTTATTCTTCACCTATGGGATTGGCAAAGATGCAAAGTCTGCTTGCACATTTGGCTGAGTGTGTGAGGACAGACGCTCCAAGTCGGAGTGGGACTTGTAGACTCCGAACAAGAAGCAGATAGGCCATATATATGAAAGCTGGAGGTGCTACATTTCTTCTTCTAAGGAATCTGGCCTATACCTTCATAGGCACACACAGAAAATAATGCACAACCACATTCCTTGTTGCGGCCTTGTTTTGAGGAGCAGAAGTGTGGGAAATTTAAATACCTATCAAGAGCAGATTGAACTAAATAAATGAGGACATATGTGTGCAACTACAAAAGCAATGAAGAAATATCTTTGATGGTACTGGGATTTGAACTCACGGCCTCTACCTTACTACACAAGTGCTCTATTTCAGCCATGCCTCCAGCCCTTTTACAGTTCCTTTAGGGTTGCTTTACAGACATAATAGCCTGCCTCCTTCTGTCAACATGGTTGGTCTCCTGTCTACTTTGCTCCCTTGTACCCAGCAGTCTCCCTGACAGAATGGGAGCTGCCCCAGAACCCGGTGAGATTATGTAAAACCCAGAGCACTGGACAAAGAAGTCTGGCCAACCCCAGGAGGCCCCCACCCCCACCCCCACCCCCACCCCCCACTGTAAATGCTGAAGCCACAGGGTTAGCAGAATGAAAGAAAAATAGGTCTCCATTCTGGTTGCTTTCAACAGCTCACTTTAATGGCTAAAAGGAAGATTCGCTTGATGAACTCTGGGCCTGAAGATGCTTAAAAGATAAATATTTTTGAAACACAGAAGCTACCCTTTCTACCCTGAATTTGAGGGGAAAAATATCAAAGCCTTCCTTTCATGTTGGTTTAAAAGATGTATGAGGTCTGCTCCTTGCTGTGTCTCTGGGTAGACATTCCCTACACAGGTCTTAATGAGTGGTAAGGAAACCCACAGTGGTGTGGTGAGTATGTGCCACCCGGAACCGGAGCACCAGCCTTTCACTGTAACCCTTGCCAGGGGTACAGGCTGGTGCCTGGGGCCACCGCACGTAAAGTCGCCGTGTCAACGTTTTCGCACAAGCTTTACAAGCAGCATCTTGTTACATACATAAGCCCAACAGAGAAATTCATGAGCCTCTAGTCAGCAAAAAGCCAAGAGTGGAGGTGTTGCTCAAGTGGTAGAGTGCCAGCCTCCAGCTAGAAAGCTAAGGGACAGCACAAAGGTGCAGAGTTCAAGCCGGTGGTTCAGTCCACCCCTGTGCTCATGTCCCCTTCTTCACCCAGCAGGAAAGACTTGTGGGCCTCCCTGAGTCCCGTTATTCTAGATCTGCTCCGATCGCTACATCCTGCCTTCATCCATGCCTCTCCATCCAGCCATCACCAGGCTGGTCAATACATCTTCCTCTCTTCCCCTCTCCTCCCCCTCCTCCTTCTCCTCCTCTGCTGCCCTTCCCTTCTCCTTCCCCCTTCCCTGTTCTCCTTCACTCGTGCCTCTGTCTGAGGAGCTCCGCAGTCTAGTGAGCAAAGAAATCTTACTCGGTAGAAGCAGATCCCTCTGGCACTGGCCAGTTCTGTGGCCAAGGGCACCCCTCTGAGCACACAGAAGTGCTAATTGTCACTACAGTGACCACCTTCTGGTCAGCTTCTGGCAAAGACATTATTTCCCCCCACTTTCCATGTGTGTGAGGTAGGCAGTGGTGTGTTGATACATGTGTAACAACTGCCTGTCTCAAAAAAAAAAAAAAACAACCAGATCTTGATTGAGGGGGTGGTGTGGGTTTGTGTTTCTGTGGTGTGTTTTCCCCACAGTTAATTTCAACCTGCCAACTTGACATCTGTAAACATACAGTGGGGAAAGGAGATGCACAGTCAATACCCGCAATCCATGAGGGCAAGACCTGGACATCTCTGGAGGGAGGGAAGTCCTGTCCCCTCCTGTGGGCAGTAGAGGGGAAGAGGGGGCCTCAGAGACTACAGTGACCTATGACCTTGAACCTGTCTCAGCGCACCGTGTGTCTGTATATGTGTGTACGCACACACATGCTCAGATCTCAGCCTCCTAATAGCTAGCGTTACAGGTGTGAGCCACTGGAACCTGGCTAAACGTCTGCTTTTATTTGGTTGTTTTAGTTTTTAAATCCATCACTTCATTAGTCACAAAGTACCTTTGAAACACGGTCCATTTCCTCCTGTTTTATTCTCCCTGTGAGGTGGCTGTCGCTGTGCCCATTGGATAGATAAGGAAACTAAGACTGAAGTAAGAAAGACTCACCTCGGCTGGAGGTGGCTGCGGCAGGACTCCAACTCAAATCTGTCTGACAAGGTTCACCCCTAGCCACCCACCCTTTTTCTGAAGGTCATTTCAGGACACAAGTTAGTGCCTGGAGACAGTTATCTCTGCTGGCTTTCTCTCAGCACACCTGCAACCACCCCAGAACGCATGATATGACTGAGTATTGCTCCAACCAACCGTCGGAGAGCCAGCGACCTCATCACTCCCAGGATGTGGCATTACTGAGCAGAGAGAACAGTTGCCTGAGCCTGAGTTCCCCGGGGAGAAGGATGGGCCTCCCCAAGTGCAGCCAGCTCCTAGCAACTGCTAAAGACATGTGGGAGCAGGTGACCTAGCCAGCGGCAGCCATCCCAGGCTTGCTTATTCAGGCAGTGACTTCCATTAAACAACCAGAGGACAAGGGCTGAGTAAAAACCAGCAGATGCCCACGGGCTCCTCTGGCCACCAGGCAGCTGGACCTAATACCCTCATGCCTGGGATACAATCCCCACGTATCCCAGGTTGAGAGGCGGGCTTGCCTCCTGACTACTGACGCTGGCCATTGGCTGATGGGGCTCAGGTTCCCCCGCGCCAAGTGGTAAGAGTAACACCCACTATGCACACCCCATGCAGCAACACTGCACCTTCTGCACAGAGCACCTCTTGAGTCCCGAGTCCCAGAGCCTCCAGGAAGTTGTCTCATTATTTGTACCAAGGTCCTGTCTCTATTGAAGGATTTGCTCCAATATTTTAGTTATAAGCAGTACTTAACTTATAGGAGATGGATAGGGTTAAGAAAGATGGGGGGAAATGATGGAAGGGGTGACACATTGAACGACTGTAAGCTGATATGGTGAACTGAAATCCATTTGTACAATTACTTAAAGATAATTTTTAAATGTAAATAAATAAAAATAAATACAGTTCGTGATCATTATAGAAAATCTGGAAAACACATGGGAAAAAAACAACCAAGTATTCCTAATTCTACCATTCATAAGTATTTTAATATTTATCTATCTTGTTATACATATACAAGTCACACACACACACACACACACACACACACATCAGACTTACACTTGCTAGGCAGGCACTCCACCACTCAAGCCATGACCCCAGCCCTTTTTTTTCTTGCTTATTTTTCAGAAAGGGTTTCACAATTTTTACTCAAGCCAGACTGAGACTATGATCTTCCTTACCTATGCCTTCTGCAACGATGGGATCAAAGGCATGGTCTACTACACTCAGCTCGAGAAGAGCTCTCACGAAGGCATTTCCTACACTGCCCTCGAACATCAATTCTCCTGATTTTCATCTCCTGAGTAGTAGCAGGGATCAAAAGTATGAGCTACCACCTCCAGATACATTTTTCTTTTATCATTTAATTATCAGGAGATCTTTTATGTGTTTGCTTGTTTGTGATATATAGACTAAACAATATACCATATCTACCAACATCTTTTTGTCACTACTTTATCAAAAGAACTTCATGTGTTTGTTCTCATAAGTGGGATTATAGGTAAACCATCCTAGCTACTCAGGAGGCTGAGATCTGAGGATCTGTTCAGTCTGTAAGACTCTATCTCCAATTAACCAACAGAAAACCAGAAGTGGCACTATGGCTCAAAGTGGTAGGACATTAGCCTTGAGCCAAATTACTCAGAAACAGCACCCAGGCTCCACGTTTAAACCTCACAACTGACAAAACAAACAAGCAAAACCATATAATATTCCATGGCAAGCAGGTATTCACTTATTTAATCCTTCCTGTGATATTGGACATTTAGAAGGATTTTGAAATTTCTGTTACAAATTGTGTTGCATGAACATCTTTGTTCATCTTTTGTCCCCCCTCTGCTCATCCCCTTAGACAGATTTCTAGAAATGGAACCATCTGGGCAAAGGGTAGCAGCATGTTGGAAGTGTGTGTGTCGTTCAGAAATGTCACAGTACTGGTCCCTTCCATCAGCAATGTGGGGCCAGCCAACCTCCCCCAGCTTGGCCATCAGTTGCCTATTTTTCCTTTTAAAAGTCTTGCAATTCTGACAGATGAAAGAGAACCTGTTTCTGCTTTGTTCTAATCTGTGTGTGTAAGTGTGTGTGTGTACATGTGTGTGTATGTGTTCATGTGCACAAGCAAGCACCAGTCCTAGAGCTTAAAACTTAGGACCTAGACCGGCGCTATCTCTGAGCTCTTTTGCTTAAGTCTAGTGCTCTACCACTTGATCCACAGCTCCACTTCCAAATTTTTGTGGTTCACTGGAGATAAGAATCTCAAGGACTTTTCCTGCCTGAGGTTGGCCTCAACTCTCCATCCTCAGATCCGAACTTCTTGAGTAGCTAGAATTACACGCATGAATCATCAGTACCTCTAATCTCTTTTATTTTCCAGAATATTTTATTGTTATTATAAAGGAGATGTACAGTTACATAAGCCAGATAAGGAGTATATTTCTCTTTTAATTTTATTGTCAACATGATGTATAGAGGGGTTACAATTACATATGTATGGTAGTGAGCACATTCTTGTCATACTTTGTTACCCCCTCCCTCATTTTTCTCCCTTCTCTAACTCCTCCCCCCAGTACATTTCTTTTTGAACAGTGTTGTCTCTTCCCTTCCCACCCTCCCTACAAGTTGTATAGTTCATTTTCAACACAGTGTCTAGTACCACTGCTGCATTTGTTCACCCTTTGTCCCACCATTTCTGTGCGCTTCCTTAATTTAATCTCTGTAATTACTTGTTAGGTATTTGGCTCGTTTTCGCAATAGGTTTAACGATGCATCACAGATCTGTTTGTCTATTTTCCTTGCATGAACTTGAATCTTCCCTCTAATGACTTGCTGTACAAGACCTCAAGTTATAGTACTGGGCTGTACCCTAATTCCTTCTCCGGCTCCTCGCCTACCCACTCCTGTCTGGCTGGCTGGCTTGGTTTCCTTTTGCTGACTCCAGAATCCTAAAGGCCTCCTGGATGACATTCACACAGCAGGATTCACAAGCAGGACACCTACACTGTGTTGTCTTACTTGTCGTGCCTCTCATCTAGACAGAAGAGACGCTGCCTCTGGGACCACCAAAAAAGATACCATTCCATACCTTTGCTCAAGCTTTGGCCCCCAGAGGAAGTAAAAAATTAACAAAAAAGAAAAAGAAAACAGACCCAGGGATGCATATGGCCCAGGGGCCACCGTTTACTGTCCTTTGCTATGAGTCATCGTGGGTGAGGTGGAGAAGCCTCTGGGTACTGAGTACGAAATCAGTTGTGATAGAAGGCATGCTACAGCAGCCCAACAAGGGGGAAGCTTTCCTCCAAGATGCCTCCTGATGGAGAGCTAGGTCCCCTCAACTGTGAGGTTCCAGGGGCAGGGCTACCTCCATGCCCAGGCCACACTGGGTGCAATTATAGAAATTCTCTGAAACCCCCAAAGGAAGCCCCATGAGGCCTTGTATGTAATCCCCAGCATTCCTGAAGAGGGGGCCTTACTTAGGTGAACTGAGGGTCAGTGGCCTCATCTGAACCCAAATGCTCCATCGGGGAGCAGCTGCCGCAGACCTCAGGCATAAAAGTGAAGTCGAGTGTCTGCCCACATTCCATGTAGCCTTCTCTCTTGGCCCAACTATAGAAGACACGGGGAATGCCAGGATTTTCAGCAATGCAAACCCCAGAGTGCTAGGCCAAGGGAAACGAGCTAGGCTCCCGAGACAGCAAAACAAACGGCCATTCTCTGTAAGTCTAGCCTTTTGTCTTCCAACCTGTGATAAGAGAGGCCCAGGGTAGCCAGGACAAGTGGCTGCAGACAAAACCAGCCTAGAAAGAACAACAGAAAAGACCTACTCTTCCAGAAATCAGCATCAAGTGGCCACTCCACAGCTGGACATCCAGCACTTCCTTTGAGAATTCCCCAAACTACTTGATCAATATTCCAGAGCAGACCTTGTAATGACTGGATTTCTCAGAACAGTCCCGATTTAAAGTGCTTTACTCTGTGTTTACCTTGAGTCTTAATCAGTAACTTTAAAAATCCACAACAGTGACCATATTGGGGGAAAGGACTATGGTGGCCTAAGGTTTGGCAAAGAATTTGGGACAGGGTGGGGTGCTGGTGGCTCACACCCTGGCCTCCTCTTCTCCCCTCCATCCCCTCCATTTCTTCCTTCCCCCAACCCCTTCTCTCTCTCTTGCTCTCTCTCTGCTTTCCTCTCTTTCCTAGCCACCATGAGGTGAGCATCTTTACTTCATGACACACCGCCTACTCTGATGTTCTGCCATGCCCAAAGTGCCACATTGATAAAACTCAACTTCCATGGATAAAAGCTTCAGGGACAGCAATCAGATCCTGAGTTCAAGCCCCAGGACAGACAGACACACACACACACACACACACACACACACACACTGTAACCACACATATGATGGCAGAGATGGCTGCCAATGGCTCCTACAGTGAAGGTCATCACTCCTCAGCCTGTGGCCTTTGAGATCGTCCAGCTGCGTCTCGTCCTACCTGTTCTTCTGCTGCCTCTGGAATTCAATTGTTCTTTTCTCCCACATGGAAGGTTAGCCTAGGCTAAATATTTCCCACTCCCCATATCAGTATGGCTTTGATAAAATCCCAGCAAGGATAAAAGCTCCGAAATGCTTGTCTTCCAAATATAGTTTTCCTGAGGGCTATTTTGCTTAAGAATGCTGTGCTGAAAATTACTGCTTTCCTATGGCCCTGCAAGAAACACAGGTGATTTTTCCCTAGTTCTCCACTGTGAGAACATATGCTAGATCTCCAGAAACTGAAACTCACAAATGTCTCAGAGCTCCCCTGTGACTGGGTCCCTTGTTTCTCTCAGAACTGTCCACCTGGGAGCCTCCAGGAACTTTTCAGTGATGACTACTAACCCAGAAACTCACCCATTACCCCCAACACTGGCTCCTTCACAGAGTCCTATCAGTGGGGTTCCGCTCAGGGAAGTTGTGATTCTATGTTCAGTTTGATCTTTTCCACATCACACACATAAAGAAGAGTTGTTGATTTTTCAGTTTGTCTAGCTTTTTACTTGTTGTTAGGATGAGGTGGAAGCTTCCAAGCCTTTCCTATGTTAAAGAGCAGAAGTCACAAAAGGATCCTGGATTAAAAGAACCCTTATATCTCCAACTCTTTCTAAGTTCATGAGGAGAGAATCTGAGGAAAAGGCTTGTCAGGAGTCAGCAAAGGTCTGGAAAGTCAGGAAAGGAGATGGCTCTTGACTCTACATTGTGTATCCTTTTTCAGGGCTTTGCAAGATGGTATATGTCTAAATTTTAGACTCCTTTTGTCCAGGAAAAAAATAATAATAACTTCAACATAAATCTGATCTTTCAAGGGAAGGATGTTCTTCATTAAGCAAGCAGTTCTTTCCATTTCCCCTCTGAAGACAAGAGACTCACTTGTAAAATCAGCTTCATTTTCTGTCACTCAGCGAGGCAGCAATGAAATAGTGCTCAGAAAAAATTACATTCCCAGCAATTTCAGAGCATGCTTGGCTCATGAAGCAATTGCTCCTTCATAAAAGTTTGATAAATGAGATGCAAAATATGCAGCTCCTTCCTCTCAAAGATGTAGGGGAGCTTTATTCCGGGGTCATTTTGGATAATGAAAAATACGATTAATGGGCTTGATTAGAAGAATCATTAGTGGTAGAGAATGTTTAGAAATAATAACAATAAAATAAGCATCTTTGTCTGGGAGTGTCGGTAAGCAAGTCATTGAGCTTAAAGCTCATACGGCTTTGATACTAGGGAGAGCCTGCTTCTGGGCTGTGCTCAGCTATTTTGACCTTCTTGGAAGGCAAGTTCCAGGCCCACTTCCTACTTTACGTCACCCTAGATGAGGACACAACAAAACCTGTCCTCTAGGGGTTGGATGTGTAGCTCAAGTGGTAGACCATCAGCCAACGAGCAAAAAGAATCAGATTAAGAGGCTGAATCTCAGTCTTGGCCACAAACAAAAACAAAAATGTCTCCTAGATTCTTGTTTGTTATTATAAAGGTGATGTACAGAGGGGTTGCTGCTTCACAAGTCAGGTAATGACTATACTTCTTTTTGGACAATTTCACCCCTTCCTTCATTCTCTGTCTTCTGGGACCATATTTTTCTTTTCTTTTCTTTTCTTTTTTTTTTTGCCAGTCCTGGGCCTTGGACTCAGGGCCTGAGCACTGTCCCTGGCTTCTTCTCGCTCAAGGCTAGCACTCTGCCGCTTGAGCCACAGCACCGCTTCTGGCAGTTTTCTGTATATGTGGTGCTGGGGAATCGAACCTAGGGCCTCGTGTATCCGAGGCAGGCACTCTTGCCACTAGGCCATATCCCCAGCCCCATATTTTTCTTTAAAAACAAACAAAACAGTGCCTTGAGTTTGAACCATGGAGACCCAGAACAAAACTAATGACAATAGGTGACTTTCCATCCAATCCAAGGTCTTGTTTCTGAACACAGCAAAAGAGGGTGAAACTGGGAGAACAGAACAGCTCCCATCTTAAAATTATTATTTTGAGCCTCCCTGCTCACAAAGATACAGAATATAGTTGGTCTGAATGTGTGTGCAACTATAGGCATGTGTTTCTGCGTGCGTGCTCAATGCACAAGTGTATGAGTGGGGGTGTCAGTGGCTGGACATGTAAGAATGTGGACTCTGTGTTCCTGTATTAGTAGGCAGGAGCATGTACACGAGCATACAAGTGTGTGTGTATACCAATTTGTGTGAATGTGTGTGCATGTATGTCTGTGCTTATTATGTACACACATGTGCACACATACATGAGTATGCATGTGTTCCCTTGTGGATATGGATATGCCTGAGTGCAGATGCAAGTGTGCAAGTACATGTACAAGCACACTACTTTTGAGGGGCCGGGCGCTCACCCTCCCTGTCCTAAGTGTGCTTTGCCTTCTGCTGGTCCACTTCTTCAGAAGCTTCAGCTCTTCCTGCTGTCTCCTTTAGCAACAGTAACCCCAAGAGGTGGCTCAATAACTCAGCCTGAAGGTGTGTGTAGAGCAATTTGGAAAAGCCTTCAAAAGCAAACTGTTTTAAACAGAAGACTACAACATTACATAACTCATTCATATTTCGTTGGCAGGGACATTGGGGGAGAAAGAGGTTTTCAGAGGAGAACGTACACTGTTCCCCAGAACTGAAAAAGTCTGTTAATTGTGAGAACACAGAGAAGAGTTCTTATTTCAAAAAGGGACCAATTACTAACACACTAACAACAACTATATTATTAACCCATAAATGCTTCCTTTCATTCTTAAAATGCCAAAGTCTTTCATGAAGACCTGGATAGAGCTGACCCAAATCCATTCCAGATTTGACTGTCTAAAATGAACAAATGTGTGTCAGGAGGGTGAACTAAGGACACGTGATCAGAAATACCCAATATTCTCCACATATCTAAGTAAGTGTTGCAAACATTAACCAAGTCCTTACCACCATTCTGGGTTTAGAAAATCCTGCATGGAAGGAGAATTTTACATTCAGAGACTGAAAATAGTCACCTCATATACAGGAAGAAGAACGGTATCAACAGGCTCAGAGGAGGAAGAAAAATACCTTCAATCCAACTTCCAACCTGGTGCCTAGACATAGTGTAGGCTCCAAAAAAAAAAGCCTGCCCATTTTATAAACTTCATGAACTCATGAATGGACAAATCAGTCAACTGCTAAATAAAATTATTCTATGAAAGAGAGATGATGAGCTGCTTCTTCGGTTTATAGAATAGCTTTTCGTCGAGATGAATCCTGACAAATGACACTTTTATCCTTAAGCTGGCATGAGCCCTCGAAATCGCAGGTTCCCCGGAAGAAACTCCAATAGCAAAGGAACGATATGTAGACACTTCAGTCTCTGCCAGCCAAAGGGACTGAACGTCCTGACTACATCGTAGGTGAACTTAGCGATTTGTGTCACAATGACTGTTCTGGTCATTTTGAAGAAGTCTGAAACATCTCAAAGTGAGTTGATGCGACTAATATCTATTGAATAAAGATCAGAAGTTAGTATACCTGTCAGAAATACTAGACTTTCTTTTTTTCCCCTCCACTTTCTAATTTTTAAACAGTACTGGGGTATGACCTCAGATCCTTACACTCGCCAGACAGGCATTCTGTCACTAGAACCACTATTCCCACAGCACGTGGTTGCTTTAGCTGTTGATCAGACAGGGTCTTATGAGTGTGTGCGGAGCTAGCCTCAGAGCATGGGCCTTCTGTCTGCACCTCTCATGTAGGTGGGAATGACAGGCACACACCATCATATCCAGCTTGTTGGGTTGAGATGAGGTCTTTGTTAAATTTTTTTCCCCTGGATAACCTCAAAACACGATCCTCCCAGTCTCTAACTCCTAACTCGCTGGGATTACAGGTGTGAGCCACTATGCCCAGCCATTTTTTGTCACATGTTTTATTGCACATATTAATTGTACAGGGTGGGAGGGATACTTCCATACATACGTGTACTTTAATTATATTCTCCCCCTACCTTCCCCCATTTTACTCTTTCTTGAATCAGAATTTAACTTTTAGTTAAATACAGTTCTTATAAACTGGACATTTGTTCTTCAGGGCATAACACCTCAATTCTTTAAATTAGAAGTTAGATTGTTAGAGACAGGCATAATAACATGACAATACATAATATCAGTTTTATTTAAAAATAGAAAGAAAGGGCAGCTGGGCACTACTAGCTCACATCTGTAATCCTATCTACTAAGGAAACTGGGTCCAGAGGATCATGGTTTGAGGCCAGACAAGACAAGACAAAACAAAATAAAGCTCCATGAGACTCTATCTCCAAAATAACCAACAAAAAAAGTAGGACTGAAGGTTTGGGTCAAGTGATAGAAAATCAGCTGAGCTAGCAAGTAGAATAAGCATGAGGCCCTGAATTCAAATCCTGGGCAACAGAACCATCAATGATTCTTAGGGGAATCTATAGGGTGCATTAAATATGAAAGGCAAAGCAGAAAATGCATGGTATGCAACCAACTGTCTAGAAACAGAGGATTTATACATTCAAGGAATACATTTGCTCATAATGATAGTGGATCAGTGTTAAACTTCTTTAAATATGACTTACTTTGTAGATTTAATTTGGAATCATATAAATTTTACATCTGTATAAAACAAAAATCAAATCTGAGGAAAAACTCAGCCCTAAAAATAAAAGGCATAAACAAGGAAACCAAGCCTTTCTATCCAGTAAGTAGTTGCAGAGGTGAAATTATTCTGAGATTTTTTTCAATCCAGTCACTTAACTCTATATCCATCCCCAATGGATTATATCCTAAGGATGAAAAGAATTGCAAACAATTCTTCAACTCCTGTTTAATGTTTAAATCATGGTATTCACAGTGCTGTTAGTATTTTTCGTCTTAGGCAGTTGCATATGCACTGTGCAATAAAGCACTTTGAGTCTTTAGAAAGTGACAGTGAAAAATTATATTTTCCATATGAGAGAAAAAGGGACATAGACATGGGATCGATGAGGTTAAGTGGAAGTCTATAGCCCTCAATCTGAATTGGTAGCAGCAACATTAACTAATGTTGTATTTGATCTCAAATATATTTATATGCACATTTCTCCTTATGTCTGCCCACGAAAGTGGTCTTAAAACAGGGACTACGGCAACCACACTGAATACTAGGGAAGCCCATTTTCTTGTTAACTGAAACTGGAAATTGCTGGAGACACACTTGAAAGCTAGTCTGGGGCAGGAATTGTGTAAGATGATTCTGGGACATTTTCTCCATACTTAAACAGCAAGGAAAGTACCCAGGACTTCTAGATACTCTCAAAAGGACTCAAGAGAGCTGAGTGCCAGTGGCTTATACCTGTAACTCTAAAAAAAAAAAAAAAAAAAAAAGCTGACTTAAGCAGGGGCACCAGCGGCTCATGCCTGTAATGATAGCAACTCAAGAAGTTGAGATCTGAGGATTGTGGATCAAAGCCAGCTTAGGCAGGAAAATCCTTAAGACTCTGATCTCCAATTAGCTACCAAAAAGTCAGATGTGGAGCTGTGGCTCAAGTGGTGGAGTGCTAGCCTGGAATAAAAAGAAGCTCAGGGAAAGTTCCCAGGCCCTGAGTTCAAGCTCCAACACTAACCAACACAAAGACTTAACAGTTATGTCAGTCCATCACAATATATGAACCCTGTTTAAATTCCCTAATTCACACAAACCACAAAAAAAGTTGAACACTGGTCCGTCAATTGGTTATTTGATACTTTTAAGGAGCTACCACTAATATTTCAATACAATGGTACTGTTGCTATGGTTTCTTCAAAGAGTCCTTTTTTTATATAGAATTTCAACCTGACATGTTTAGGGATAAAATAATACAATAGCTGTATTCACTCTGCACTAACCTATGGTTGGCTGGAAAGGAAGTGGGTAGGAGAAATACAGGAAGAAAGATTACCTGTGATTAGATAATTACTGGAGCCAAATGATGCAGAAACACAAGTTTGCTATACAAGGTTTTTTTTTTTACTTTTGTATATGTTTGAAACTTCTCATAATGAAATTGAAAAGGCAAAAGGAAAAAAAGCAACTGACAGCCTCATAGAAACTAAATAGATAAGCCACAAAACAAAAGGCAGGAAACAGTGGGGACTGTCTCAGAAGGCAGATGCATGTAATAAATTATTTGTTTAAAGAGCCTTAAAAAAAGATAAACCACAAAAGCGCCTATCTGAAATTTTTCTTTTGTGAGAGACTGTCACCTAACACTACCATGAATTAGGCTTCACTAAGCTTTTACGTTGATTGGAATAAAAATGCCATTTAGGTAGCACCCCTTAGCTCATTAGCAACTTACTTCTATGCTCTCTGATTGAAGTTTCCATCATCTCTGAGAAGGCTGCTATAACAATAGCATCTTTTACAGATGCTGAAGCTCAGAGATTTTAATGATCTCTCCAAAACCACACAGCTTATTGGTGCTGTAACTGGGACCATAGACTGGGTGTCCCCCATCCCCTGAAGACAGAGATTGAGTCTCTGCCTGTCCACATTGGTTCCTCTTGGGGAAGGATAGTAATGACCCTGAGTAAACATACAATGTTCTCTCCCTCAAGGGGAAAAAAATGCTACCCTCGTCTCCAAAACTGTCCATCAATCATAAGTAAGTAAATTTCCCAGGGCATCCAGTTTTGCATCCAGCTTGTGATTGCTGTCTAATTTATCCTAATCACATTATTAATGCTGAAGGATGCTTTCATTAGTGTTTGGGGCATCAGCATGCTCCCTAGGAAGGAATACTTGTCACAGGTGGCAGATCTCAACTCATAAGGGGTCTTATTACCACTCAATGCCTATAACATTGTCATGCAGCCTTATTTCTGCTGTGGCAGGGTGAGGTGCCCACATACACTAAGTTGGAGTAACTTCTCTGTATTTCACTTCTACATTTAGCAGACACTGGGATGCTGTGATTAGAATCTGTACCTCAGAAAGTCTAAGTTTAAGTTCAACCACAGAATTGTTAGACTGTGGAGCCTTTAAGAGGTGGTTATGCCACTAGGGCTGTTGTGGATGAAGCTGACTCCTTATTAAAATGAGTTTGGTACTATTTTATTTCTCTCTCAAACCTTCTCATGACCCCTTCCACCATAACACTCTTATCTTGTTAATACTGCCACAAGAAAGTCTAGGACAGATGCTATAGCCTTGACACTGGACTTCCAGACTTCAGAACCATGAGCAATAAATATCTACTCATAATAAATAACCTAGCCTGGTACTGTCTGTTATAGCAGCACAAAATGAACTATGACTCTGGGGCTGGAGAATTTACACCAAAAGCCCCCAGCAGTTTGATGCCAGGCACAAGGCAAAGGTCTATACACAGACCTCTAACACAGAGATCTCTTTGGGGTAGCATAGAATATTGGGGGAACCTCTACACCGTGCTATGTCAGTCCATACGCTGTTCTCTAGACTACACTGTCTCCTTCTCAGGATGATGGTATAATCACCACAAAATCAAATCTAAGGTTAGAGTGGGGTCTCAGCAATCTGCTTTGAAAGACCCTGTGGCTAATGCTAAGGCATGTTCAAGTATGGGAACCCCTGCTTCAAGATATGCTAATGTTGGCACTGAAAAGTTACACTGGTGATGCCTGCTTATGGAGTATGGACTGGGGCAGTCAAGGAAGGTTCTCTGGAGGATGTGGTCCTTTATCAGGAACTCAAAGAAGTCCTACTTAGAGAGAGGAGGAATGGGGAACAAGGCAGTGCTGGATTTTTGGAACTGGACAAGAGATGAGCACCTCCCTTGATGCTGCAGGGGCTCTGGCCCAAACAGAAGGAAATTCTTCTCTCCCTCACCTTCAGCTCTCAACCCTGTCACTGCCAATCAATAGCTGTCAATGGTGATTACTGCAAAGAGGAAGAGAAATGCTTACGGGACAGAAAAAGAGTGAAAGGTGAAGGCAGCCTGGAGCAGATACAGTGCAGAGGTGAGGCCCGGAGCCCATGGGCAGGCCCTCATTGACTGTCTTGTCCTCTGGGTCAGGCTTTGTGTCCCTTTTGCTACCACCAGATGCTCAACCTGCATTCCAAGATCACACAGCCTCCCAAAGATGGCACAGAAAGACCAGAGCATGAGAGCCAGTATAGCCATCAGCTTATGGGAGCATGTTCGTGGAGGGTGTGTCATATATTTGCTGACAGAAGTCACTCGTGCTTGCCTGTGAGATAGATATACTCACCTTCCTCTTGCAGTGATTGTACAGCCTGAGTTTATCCTGAAACCCTGCTCTTCCGATTCCAGAGTTAACACTATGAAGACCCTAAGACTCTCCCATATGTACCATTATCCACGGTGGCAAATACAACAGAGATGGGTCCTCACCTAGACAACCACCAGTGCTCATTTCTGATCTGTATATCCACTTCCCTACCAGTCATTTTCAGCAGCCCAGGGTGACAGACAGGCATGCCTGGAGTGGAGTGTGACCAGAGAATAGCCAACGTATGGTTGTTTCCTATGCCTTCCCGCAGGTATGTGTTGATATCCTTCATGCTATTTGCTGAGCTCATAAATTCTATCTTGAAGTTAGTGTAATTAGTAAACTGGGCCTTGCTTCTCTGTGCAGGCCAGTTCTTGGCTCACTTCTAATGAAATATTTCCCTTAAAGGGTTTTCCTGATCTATCTGTCAATGCCATAGTCCCTTTGCCCTTCCAGGGAAGTGCTGATTGACAGCCTCCTACCACCCAGAGACTGAGGCACACACACAAAAAAAATCAAGAGCAGCAGAGAGGGAAGGAGTAGCACTTCCCCTTGCTCAACCACAGTTGTCAGGAAACAAGGGATTCAAGAGGTGTGTTTTTTTAGCCCATGAGTGCAGCTGTACTTCGTGTCAGTCTACCACTCCTTTACTCAACTCCTCTGTCCTGTCCAAAGAACTCTCCTGTTCAGATGCACTGTCATTATCTATCCCCTACTCTAGTTACTCATCTCCGCTCTCAACTCTCTGGCTAGTTCATTGTATCCTGGGCATCTCACTACTGTTCACCTGTGCAGTTGCTACTCCCCATACCCATGATGCCCCACATCTGAGAAACATCACATCAGATACCACCTATTGAGAACAGGAAGAGAGGGAGTAGAGGAAGGGAGAGAGGGAGAGGGAGAGAGAGGGGGGGGGAGAGAGAGAGAGGGAGAGAGGGGGAGGGGGAGAGAGAGAGAGTACTGAGGCTTGAACTCAGGGTTTGGGCGCTATCACTTAGCTTTTTCACTCAAGGGTGGTGCTCTACCATTTGAGCTACAGCTCCATTTTCGCCTGTTTGGTGGTTAATCGGAGAAAAGAGTCTCACAGACTTTCCTGCCTGGGCTAGCTTCAAACCTCAATCCTCAGATGTCAGCCTCCTGGGTAGCTAAAATTACATGTGTGAGCTACCAGCTCCTGACCACAGAACAGTTCTTATGTTGTTATAGACCTTGGATTTTTGTGCCCCCTCTGCAGATACAGGGACTGAGATCTAGAAAAGTTGTCCATGATCACATGGCTAGTAAGTAGCAGAGTGAGGATGCTGATCTGGGATTTCGTTACATATTCAATATTCACGTGTCAGTGCTGGACCCTCATCTCATTTTGCTCTTTTTCTCCCTGAGGTCTCTTTAGACCTCAGTATATTTTTCTCTATCTCTGCTGTCCCACTCTCCCTCCCAGTAGATTCCTAGCAGAGCACCTGAAATACAACACGGACTGGGAGCTTCACAAGATAGGGAAGAAACCACATCCTTGGCACTAATAGGAAGTCCTGACATGTCTGTAGGTGTCTACCATGTTGTTTTAAATTAGCTAATTAATGGGTGACAACGACAGCCCAAGCCTGAGTGAATGCAAAGAACGTCAGGAACTAAAACATATTCTTCCAAGTGACACAGCCTTCTCTCATTACCCCAAGACCTGACATGTTTTTGAGAACTTATATTCAAAAAGGCTACCAATTTTCTCACGAACAAATTTTCTGCACTGCAGGTGTGCTAATCTCACAGGACATATTATACCCACATCAGAGGCTGGCAGATGGTGGCTTCCGGTCACACAGCTGGACCACCCTCTTGTCAATAGGACTGAGTGACATGTGGCTGGGATTGTTCACCCTTCCAGGTCAAACATATTTTAACCACTGTAACCACATCATTACACATAAACACTGGCTTTCAGCGAGTTACTATTTCTAAGAGTCTAGGACACAGTTGCCTTGCTTTCTCACAAGGGTTTACCTGAATGAAGCTCTGTCTCCTTGTGCCTGTGCACAGTCATACCACCTCAAAGGAAAAAGCCCTGGATTCTCTATATTAGAGTCATCACCTGTAACAGAGAGGAAAAAGACATAGTGGTTATTGTTGTCAATGTACAACAAAAACAAATGTCTAATGATGTTCTTTCTCATCCTTCTGACCTATGTCGAGAAAGGGGATGGGGGTCTCCGGCTCTGAGGAGAATGAAATCAACAGACTTTAGAAATATCACAAACTGGGAGCACCTGGTCCCAGGAAGTGTGTTCCCATTTCCTCTTCCTATAATTTGCACACATGACTCTCTGGGCAAAATCTGCCTTTTGTACAGAGAGAAGGAGGGGAAGGTGGCAACTTAGTTAAACTCTTCGACCCCTTACCCTCCAATTGTAAGATGATAATGATCTCAACTTTTGGAGTTATTCTGATTAGCTAATGAGCTGAGCCTTGCAAAGTGCTTAGAAGGGTGCCCAGCACATAATAAGTACTCTATATGTGCTTGTTGATTAGAATAAATAAAATGATGACAGTGAACAACAAAAAAAAAACTTTAGCTCTGGCACAGGGTGATGTTTATGGTGTTGATCTCACTTATTGTCATGAATGAGTAGTTACTGCTCTTCTGATCCTCATTTTGTAGTAAAGAAAGTTGGGCAATGAGTCCACAAGAACAAACAAATAAAAAATCTGAGTCTGTTTAGGTATCTTTCATTGAGTCTGCTTCTGCCCTCACGGGGCGGGGGGGGGGGGGGGGGCTGGGAATTAAAACCTCTATCTTGGTAACAGTGAGGATTAGTCCTGGAAGCAACCTAACACATAGTAGCCCCTGGATATATGTTGGCCCTTGTGTGACAGTAAGTATCCTGCTACTTATAGTGGAATGGTCCATCATCTATATAGGCCATCATGTTGTTTTCAAAATGATACTGATACCGAAATCTCAATTATGGGCTGCAAAGCCCACAGTTGGCACATCTCCTTGCCTTCCTCCTACCATTCCCAACCTTTCCTCCCTGAAGTACTGAGGTCAGTTACCCTGGCCATTCCTTCTGTCTCAAGCCATTTCTACTACTTTTCTCCTCGAAGAAAGCATATAAATATTCAAACAACACTGGCATTTAGATGCCCTACAATTTAAGGACCTATTTAAAATTAAGCATGCTGAATAAAAAGCTTTTACGAGGTGTTCTAAACCCCTATAAAATACCATGGCCGACCCCTCAGTAGTGGGTTATTTGCAGCTTCATAAACAGGGCTACATAGAGGCTTGGCCACTTTTGGCTCTACCTCAGAGCTTGCTTACAAATGTGAATCCGACTTTTGGAATCTGTGAGCCTAGCAAAAGGCTCCAAACCCAACCTGAGACTAAGAGTCCATTAAACAACTACACCTTTGGTGTAGAGCAATCTCCAGGTAAGGAGAAAACCAAAACCCAAGTCAGGTTTTGAAAATCCCACATATCAATCTCAAGGTCTGAAATGTACTATCTCCTCCATACCTATGTTTCTGCTTCTCTTGTGGGGGCAGGCTGGGATGACCTGCCAGTAGACCGAATACCTCACAAAGGGACTTTTGTGGATGAGTGTGTCTGAGACACCCCCATTCCAGGGATTCTTGAGACAGTGCCCCCAAGTTGGCCTTTGGATAATCTCCACTGAAGCGCTTTTCCTGCTTTCTCCAGAGATGCAAGGTTATGATTTAGAGAATTGCACACATGAATTTACTGATGTCAATCCTTTACTACTGCTGAAAGACGCAACCACTGAGGAAATCTGTAATTGATTCTAAATAAAACATTAAAATAGTTTGGAGGGATTACCCCCTCCCCATTTGTAAGAGTACATTCTGAGCTGCTCAGTGACTGGCACACAATCTATACAGTCTGGTGGGTGATCACCACCTTCGTTATAGGATCAACCCCTGAAAGAATTTGAGTGAATTCAATTTTCTTATAAATGGATTTTTGTTGTACAAACATGGGAGGAAAAATTAAATTCACTAGACATTTAGTAAACAACCTAAGTACCTTCTCTGTTACTAAGTTGTTGAGTTTGGTACTTAAAGGAATTTATTAATTATAATTACAGTAAACACCAGCACTATATTACAAACAGTGCTATATTTTGTACTATACTAATGCCTGTAAATCTTCACACAGTCTAGTTTCTTGGTCAGCACTTAAAATTTTTTATTGACTGCTTGACTTATTCAATACTACTTTTTCTATATGCCTTGATGGATGGATCTCAATTCAATAAACAGCTATGTATACTAGCTATTGAGCACCTATTATGAGAAGGCTAGAGCTGAACAAATAACTACAAAAACAGATTATATGCTCAGTGTGATGGGTTTCAAATAAGTAACTCTAACAATGGCCAACGTATACTCACCATGATAATATAAGTCCCAGAGCACTTGCTCTATGTGCTGTTTGATGCAATACTCTGTGTGTCATTATCATCAACAATCTCATGTCATAGATAAAGAAGGAGGATTTAACCTTTTTTGCCAGTCCTGGGGCCTGAACTCAGCACTTGGTCACTGTCCTTAAGCTTCTTTGGCTCAGGGATAGTACTCTACCACTTGAGCCACAGTGCCACTTTTGGCTTTTTCTGTTTATGTGGTACTGAGGAATCAAACCCAGGACTTCATGCATGCTGGGCAAGCACTCAACCACTAAGCCACACTCCCAGCTTGGAGTTAGCTTTCTTAAAGGTAAGTTGTGGAGTTAGGTTTCAGAATCTATGTTGGGACTCCACTGCCTCTTTTTTCTTTTATGTGCTGGTACTGGATCTTAAACTCAGATTCTGGGTACCATCCCTGCGCCTTTTTGCTCTAAGCTAGTACTCTACCACTTGAGCCACAGCTCCACTTCCAGCTTTTTGGTAGTTAATTGAAGATCAGAGTCTCAAGGACTTTCCTGCCCAGGGTGGCTTTGAACCTCAATCCTCAGATCTCAGCCTCCTGAGTAGCAAGGACTACAGGCACCAAAGTCTGGCTTTCACTGTCTCTTTCTAAGAGACATAACCAAGGGGCTGGGAATATGGCCTAGTGGCAAGAGTGCTTGCCTCATAAACATGAAGCCCTGGGTTCGATTCCTCAGCACCACATATATAGAAAAAAGCCGAAAGTGGCGCTGTGGCTCAAGAGGTAGAGTGCTAGCCTTGAGCAAAAAGAAGCCAGGGACAGTGCTCAGGCCCTGAGTCCACACCCCAGGACTGGCAAAAAAAAAAAAATCCCCAAGACCAGCCAAAAAGAGACATAACCAAAAGTATACAAAATGCAATGTGATCTCACAGATATGAACAGTTCACTGTCAGTTGATGAAACATTTCCCAGAGGAGAAGGCATCAGAGTTCAGCTCGGAACAGTGAAAATTTAGTATACACAGCTGGCAAGAAAGCTTTCAAGGCAGAACCACCTGAATATAAGAGCAGTTAACCCGGTAGCCTTCCTGGCCATGTATAGCAAACATTACTTCTCTCAGCACTGTTGTGGTAATGCATATATTTCAAAGTCCTAGTCCATGTCTGCCATGGGTGAAGCTTGGCTCTTGCTCTGTAAATAGTCCAACAGAATCTACTGTTGTCAAGTGAACAGGTAGAACTCACTTCTACAGATGGTATATTTTCTGTCCTAATTCTCTGGGCTGCGATGGCATTTTGGTCCTTAAACACAGTAAGAATACTCTTACAGGCTGGGGATATAGCCTAGTGGCAAGAGTGCCTGCCTCGGATACACGAGGCCCTAGGTTCGATTCCCCAGCACCACATATACAGAAAACGGCCAGAAGCGGTGCTGTGGCTCAAGTGGCGGAGTGCTAGCCTTGAGCGGGAAGAAGCCAGGGACAGTGCTCAGGCCCTGAGTCCAAGGCCCAGGACTGGCCAAAAAAAAAAAAAAAAAGAATACTCTTAGGCACTCAGAGAACACATACCATGAAATTTACTTTCTTAAGACTAAGTGCTTTGGACAGTGTTGGTTAATTACAAGTATTGTTGTATTGCACAGAGAGTCTCAAGGACTTGTTCATCTTGCATGACGGAAACTCCGCTAAGAATTTGAAAACAGAGACTTAAGTGAGGGATGGTGGAGGAGGACACTGTCCAAGGTGCTAAAATATTAACACAAGAGAGCAGGGGTTTTCTGGTTAGTAGTCAGAAAAAAAACACAAAACTGCTGGAACAGAAAGAAAATCTTAGCCATTATCTTATGCAACTATCATACTAGTATTGAAAGTAATAAAGAAATAAAAGGGATACAGACAGAAAGGAAAATACTTTCCCGACATTCAATGAACAATCAAGAAGCTACAGTGTTACAAAGATGGGTTGTTTTCCAAAGACATTGTGACCATTAGTCTAGTGAGCACTGGACTAGCAGCAGTCCACTGAACTCTACTCCAAAACCACATTATGCTCCTTAGACAATAACATCTGCCATCTCAATCTCACAAAGATCAAAAGCAAAACTGAGCCAGGTGCAAGTGGTTCATGCCTGTAATCCTAGCTACTCAGAAGACTGAGATCTGAGAATTATGGTTCAAAGCCAGCCTGGATAGGAAAGTTCACAAACTCTTAACTCCAATTAAGCATCAAAAATAAGCTGTAGTGGAACTGTGACTCAAATGGCAGAACTGGTAGAGTATTAGCCTTGAACACAAAAGCTCAGGGACAGCACCCAGGCCCTGAGCTCAAGTCCCAGGATGAGGACAAGGACAAGGACAAGGACACGGACACGGACACAGACACGGACACACGGACACGGACACACACACACACACACACACACACACTTCCTAAGGAATCACTGCTTGAATCATCACAAAAGCATTAGCAGACATAAGATAGCTAGTAAAGTAATAAATTATGCACTATTAGGTTAGACATGTTTCCTCCTGTCAAGTACGAGTCTCTTGGGGCTCTGATTCTCTCACAAATACTCCAGAATCAAAGTCTAAGTTCCTTATTCATGAAATCAGTAAAGCTTGTTAAGGAAAAGGTGAATTCCCCTTGGGAGAAAACTCATCCTTGAAAAATCTTGAGAGATCAGAAGGAACATCTGATAATGATCTGATGACAAGACAAGGAATTTTCACCTTCTCTGAGATGTGGAACATGGTGTGAGGACTCAGGTCAGGCCTTATCAACCTCAACACCAGGCCCCAGAAAATCATAGGCCCTAACTCCAAACTCTCACCACACCTACCAGAGCCAAACACGTTGGTTCATTCCCCAGTCTACAGATTCTCCGAATTCCCCAGCGTCTCCGACTGGTGGGAGTAAGGTTTTGATGTGCCTGAGATTTCACTTGAGTATTTCTAATATTGTCCTTAAATTTTGCCTAAGTTAATTTGATAAAAGAAAGAAAAGATCCATCCCGAATATTAGAAAGGTTCCCAACTCCCTCTGAGCAGTGAGCACAGCTATCTGGCCAAGAGGGCTCATTCTGAATTTATGGTGACGTCAGATGGAGAGAAAGGAGCAAGTCGTTTCATAGGAGACTCAACTGGACTAGATATCTAATAGGACCTGGGAAAGAAAACAAATTCTAAAATGTTCAGTAGATGTCTGCATGACATCTGAAATGGCCTTGATGCCACCTACCAGGCTACAAAGTACTGAAGGAGAAAGATCTGGCTCAGAAGTGGGGTGTAAGAAGGATGAATTCTTCTTGGAGCCCCCAGGGACACAGGCAGTCCTGACAGAGGTAAGGTCGAGATGGATTGAGAGCAGAGCTCTCAGATGAAACGAGAGGTGTCGGCAAGTGGGTGGTGATTCAAACCACAGGGTGGGGATTTAGTCAGGCAGTATGTAGATAATGAGGAGATGAACGGCCACAGTTCAGAACCTTGGTGACACCAGAGTCCACGGGGGTAGAGATGGTCTCTTGAGACATCAAGAAACACAAGGTAAGAAGAAACAAGTGGAGAGTGGTGCCCTGCAAAGCCACAGGGATGTAAGATCAGTCGAATTTGCCCAGAATGAAAAACACCCAGCCTGCCTTCAAGTTGATGTTCTGAAACTTAAAAAGAAATACTTTTCTTTTGCTACACATCCACAGAGAAACCAGAGGATTAGAAGACACCGATCCTGCCCTGAAAGCTTCTCCAAGCATCAGTAGAGTACCTATCTTCTATTGTCAAGAACTTTATCCCTACCAAAACAGGAGTATGAATCTGGGAACCAAAAGGTTCCCTCCTCCAAGAGGAGGCAAAGCGCCTCACTGGGAGTTCACCAACAGAAACAAAGGCCACAAAGGAAAGGCCTGTAAAGGGCTACTTGCCTGGAATTCATGTTGTATCCTTATCTACTTGTCCCTTGTAGCCTTCCTAAACAGCACTCAATGCATCTAATGCTTTAAGCTACCCTGCTTCCATATGTTGCGTATATTCTATGTATGTTGCATATATTCCTGCTTCTATATATTGTACATATTCCACATAGGCAGTATGTCCTACCTACTATTCCCACATACCTAAGTCCTACCACACTTCAAAGATGGTCTCAGGATGTACACACTTTCTGGTCATCAGACTCTTATCTTCTTGAGGATAAAAGTTGCATCTTTATCTATTTGTCCCCAGCTATAGATTCAAAACTAACAAATTCACAGTATCACATTTGTTGGATAAACAATTGCATGCTAAAAAGCTGCATGAAACCAGTTGGAACAGACAGGGTAGACACCCTAAAAAGAAACATGGTTTTTTTAAGTGATTCGCCGGGTGTTTGAGTTTATAAATGTACTTTACATTATTCCAATGTGAGGCACGCTGACAGATCAATAGATATTACAGTAGCAGTGTGAGACCTGAATTAAGATAGGGAGAGAAGCAAACACCAAGTCTAGACTTAGGCTTTTTTTTTTTTTAGCTTATTAGCTTTAACTATAAAATACGTTTTAATCCAAAGCAGATTGGGTAATCACTTTAAAATATTGTAACCTATAGTAATAGATCCCCCTGGGGTCTAGAAGATTAGCTTTAAGGAAAAATAAACGTTTCCTTCTTTGATTCTTTCATATCTGGAGAATCACTGACTTGAGAGAACTAGAGTCAGCCACTTACCCCTCCCTGCTGTATTGAGTTTTGCACTCAGATGCCTAGTCCCTTCTAAGAGTACTGACTGACAGGCTGGCTTCCAGAACACCCAGCTCAGACATCATTTCTCCTCATCTCCTAGGATGAGGAGATCTGACTGTCTTTATTCAGCCTGTATTTTTGACTCTCACTTATTCAGCCTTCCTCTGGTAATGAAGGCAAGATCTTCAGCCACAGTGTCATGGTTTGGAACCTGATTCCAGCATTTTAAGCCAAGGGACTCTTGGAAAGGTACTTGGCTTTTCTTGACTTAGGTGAAGATAACAGTAGGAGTGATAATGTAGAAATGAGTGATCATAAAGCCTTCTCAAACCTCCTCACAAACTTCTCCCCATGTGAAGCCACTATTACTGGCTGACATCGCTGTTGTCTAAGCTGTCATTCTTTCCAGGAGACTGGGGTCACTCTTGCCTGGCTTTGTTCAAGTTGACCCTAAAAAACTTTACTACCCCGCAAGCCTCCATCTTGAAAGGTCACCTTGGTCCCCGGTGTCTGGTCCTGAAAGCACTCTGTCTCCCTCATGAAGATAGCTGTTTCCACCCTCCTCTACCAGGTTTTCAAAGCACAGGGCTGGGATAGGGGACACACAAAGAAGGACAGATTACCCTTAAGATTGGATTTCTGTGGGAAACCAATTGCCCAAAGTAAACATCATGTCTCGCCAATCAGCTGAAATGCACAAATCCACCTGGAACTTAAAGACTGGCTGGCCATATGTTATTTGTTTGGTTTTACAGAGAGAAACAGAAGGGAAATCAGAATCCCTAATGGTCCCTTTGGAGGTCCCTGGAGGTCCTTGGCTTCTACTCCATAGCTCCCTCTGCTGGTTATTAGGACAATTAAGTCTCCTTTGCAGCGCCTGAAAGAAACAGGCCTAAAGGAGGCTATTACAGGCAAGAAATGAAGACTTCAAGACTTCTCTGCCATCTCCTTCCTCAATGATCAGCCCCACTGCAAGACAGTCAGCAGTCTGAGGGAAGCCAGAAGTGGTTTTGATCTATGTTAACCACCTACTCAACACATGAGCGCATGCATGCACCCAGACACACACACACTACAGCATTGCTGAGGATACCTATTCCTCTAGGAGAGGCTCAAAGTGCCCAGTTAGAGAGAAGTTTTTTCCCAAGAAATATAGAAAATATCTTCCCAGATTCTGCTGTCTTCAAAGCCCAAGTTTACACAAAGCTGAAGAGTGGACAAGAAAGAAGTGGGTCTTTAGGGCCAGGGCTGCAAGCTGCTTAAAATAAATGCATCTATTTCCATCTCTAGGCCCCTCTGAGGAATCCTGTGTCTCAGGAATTCTCCAGACTGTTTTTAATCTGGAGAAAGCTTAATTTGTGAACTACACCCACCCAACTGAAGACAGGCGTCTCCTTTTGTCCAACCCAAAACTTCAGAATTCCCTTCTGTGTCATTAAAACCACTCGAGGTATAATTATAGCTCCTCTGTCCACCGACCCCTGGAAGAAGAGGGCACAAGAGGCGAGGAACACTCTTTTTAGATGCCTTGTCGCTTCCCCAATAATGGCTATTTAAAGCTCTGTCAAGCTATCCAAAAGCTTCAATCTTGTCAAAAACATGTTGGCCTTTTTATTTTACTTTTTCATTTTTTCCAATTCCAAGGTTTGGTTGGATTTAGGTAAAACTTAGCTTTAAAGCCATCGATGAATCTCAGAGTTGACAAAAGAAAATAGAAACATCAATACACAAAGCCAGCCCACCTCAGCTCTGGTTTCTGTCTGGGCTGATAATCAAGGTATGTGGTATTCTCAGTATTTGTTCAAATACATCTCCAGACTACATCTGTTCAGATCCACAGGACCTGGAAGGACAAAAGTGCAAACCCCACAACAGCCTGTTTCTTAAGGCAATAGAAGTGGAAACATCTGGCTGCTGGTTTAAAGTATTATCCAAATAATCATCCCTATCATTTCTCTCTAAAATCTGGGCATTTGCGTCAGGACTTGGAAGTTCATACTTCACATGCACCTTGGACTTCCAGTAGGATGCGTCACGTTCGGAAAAGCCTTTCCCTTGGGGCCCATCCGGGACCCTGCTTGGGCTCAAGGAAGCATCTTGCTGTGTTTGGAGGGTGGAGTGTTACTCTGTGATGAGGATAACAGGAAAACTGCACTAATGTGTTAAAACACACACACACACACACACACGACTGTTACCCAAATAACAATTTAGGGGTACAGACCATGTTGAAAAGCAGGCACTTAAGAACCTGCTGTTCCAGTCCCCTGCCCACCACCGTCCCTCCAAAGAGATTACCACACTTGATCTGCAAGCAACTCTGCTGTTCTCCCTCCTCCGGCTCCTCATCGGTCCAGCAAAGGGAGGACAACTGGTAGAGGATCACTGTGGGCTGGATACTCAGACAGGAATGAGCAACACAAGATGGAAGAGGACTTCTGGGTAAGAGACATGATTTTGCTGCTATTTATGAGGTGGGCTGTGGCGAGTCAGAGGACTGAGCCGGAAGGAAGATCCCTGCTTGGCGGCACTGTAGCCACAGAGCAATTCCCAAAGTCCATTGCAAAGTTCTTGGGTTATTGATGCTGCTACACCCAGGAGAAAGGTGGAGTGGCCAAAGAAGTCTGGGGAATGCTTAACCAAATGGGCTTCTTTTCAGCAAGAACAATTAAGAGTACAAGGGTTTTTTTGTGTGCTTACACACCTATTATTTTCTTAGATTATCTTTTGCCCCACACACACCCGCCCCAGCATCTCTAAGGAGTGGTAAATGACATCACCCTACTACTGGGGTTTTTAAAAACAACTTTTAATGTTAAAGAATAGGCAAGACCTGGGGCTGGGGATATAGCCTAGTGGCAAGAGTGCCTGCCTCGGATACACGAGGCCCTAGGTTCGATTCCCCAGCACCACATCTACAGAAAACGGCCAGAAGCGGCGCTGTGGCTCAAGTCGCAGAGTGCTAGCCTTGAGCGGGAAGAAGCCAGGGACAGTGCTCAGGCCCTGAGTCCAAGGCCCAGGACTGGCCAAAAAAAAAAAAAAAAGAATAGGCAAGACCTAAAGAAGTAAACACATTAATGAATTCACATGTACTGTCAGTGAACTTTAATGTTACTAATATTTTCACACTCGTGTTTCATCTACACAGCTACCTGTCCTCAACACTAAATTATAAATCATTAAATGAATTTAAGATAAACTTTACATAGAATGAAATACACATATCTTAGTCAGTTTTCACAAGTGGACAGACTACAGGACTCACATTCCTATCCTAGAATAGGAACAGGAAGAGCTGTTTCCTTAGCATTTCTTTTTATTATCTAACAGGGTTTTGAACTCCGGGTCTTGTAAGGCAGCAGGCACTGCACTATTAGAGTCACATCATACCCCTCTTTTCCTTTAATTATTTCTCTGATAGACTTGTGCTTTTTGACCAGGGACTGCCTCAGATTGCAAATCTTCTTCCCTGCATAGCTAGGATTACAGGTGCATAGCACCATGCCCAGCATTAAGAGAGCAACCTATGAGTTTGTCATGATTCATTCTGATTTTACAGATAAAGTGAGGCCCAGAAAATGTAAGTAACTTACACAAAGAAGTAAGTAGTAGAGCCAGGCCCAGCTGGCTTATGGATTCTCCAGAGAAACAGAAGCAGGAGGAAATGGGGACATGATTTCTTATGGAAATAAGCTCCCATCGTATGGAAGCCAAGGAATCCTCAGTCTGCCATCTACAAATTAGGGAATCAGGAAAGTCCTTGATCTGATTCATTCCAAGTCTACAGGCCTGGCGACCAGGTACTGAGCACTAATGTAAGTCTTAGAACTCAAGACCTTGAGAGCCCAAAGTTCTAATGCCCAAGGATGAAAGATTTCCCAAACAAAATGGAAAAGGAATTTACCTCGCCCCTGCCCTTGTATTCTATTCCAGGCCTCCGTGATAATACCAAGCCCACCAATTGATAAAGGCTTCCTACAGCCTATCAATTCAAGTGCCAATCAGAGACACATTCATAAACACAGTGTCACTGGCCACCTGGGCAGCCCTTAGCTCAGTCAAGTTGATACAAGATTGATCATCACAATTTAGACAATGGAAGGAAACTTAAGAGAAAACGCATTCAGGCAAAAACACCCAAGGCAAAGGAAAAAAGATGAGAGTGTATTTAAGGGGCCCTCACCTCCCTCTAGCCTCCTGCCTCTAAGTTACTAGCTAGGCATACACTATGTATGGGCTTCTGGTACTGATGACCCCAGCAGTTCTGCCTTGCTGAAAGACAGGATATATGTTACACAACAAAGCCTTTCCTCCATTCCCCCAAGATTCAGCACCTGCTTCCCAACCGACCATGCTAGAAAACGGATGCCGTCAAACTGGGAAAATGATTTTATTATTCTTATAAATGATTATTCTACTTCTCTTGGGAAGTCATGAAGAGTTTATAAAGAGAGAGATTCAGCTTCCCCATGACAGGACTGTTTTCAAATCAGAGTTGGCATTTGCCTCTGTTCTGCTGAGCATGAGCAATTCCTGCAGGATGGGGTAGGACGAAAGAGGCTGGCCTTGCATGAGAGCAAAATAGTGTTTCCAACCGCAAGCCGTAGAGAAAGAGTGCAGGCCCACAGCCTCAGCCCTCCTGCTGGAATGGAGAGCTATAATGAGAAACACTGTATGAGGTTGATGTGATGAGCAGGGTACAGTCAACTGGTGACACAAAGCACACAGCATCATGGGCACCAAGGGGAAATGACCAGAGCAGACACAGGTGACTCCCTCCACAGGCCACACATGGCTGCTTCTGCTACCTCTGACCACATGCTCCTTGCTCTCATACTGGAGGGACAGTTGGTATGGGGCTTAAAAGCCTACACCTGGAGGTCTAGGACGCTCGGTTTTGAATCCCTGTTGTACCACATACTGGCTGGATGGCTTTGGGCAAGTTACTTAACATCTCTGAGCATATGTCTTCATTTTAAAAAAGGAGAGACTAATAGTACTGACCTACTGAAGTGATGTTAAGGATTAAATGAGACAGACACATAGTGCAGTACTTAAAACAGTATCTGCACAGTGTTAGTGCTCCAGAATAATCAACAGCATTATCAGGCCACAGCTATCCGTCAACACTGTTGGAAGGTATTGTTCTGTGCCATCCACTTTTATACATTTATACTATGACACTCTGCCTTTATATCCCTAATAGCAATCTTCTGTTGGCATTGCAACCCCATTGACTCATACACTATCCCTACGCTCCCAAAGAATGCTGATAATATTACATTTTGATTGGCATTATAAAAAAATAATAATAAAGGAAGCTTCTGTCTTGAATGTCCAAGAATAGACTCTGCAGTAAATCTTTCAGCTTTAGACCTCGGACAGAATTGGAAGAGGAAGTGATCATTTGTCGTCTTTCTTTATCGGCTGCATTTCTGGCATCACTTCGGTGCTAAATGAGTCTTTTTAAAAATAGACTTAACAAGCATTTTGACAGAGACTCCATTATGGATACCAGAGGGATGTGTAGCCATGGTAAGTCAGCATGTCTGTGGGAAATCTGACCTGCCCCAGCCAAGTGGCCACAGCCATCATCCAGGAAGACATCTTGGGGTGACAGAGACACCCAGCTCAGAGGACTACTGGGAAATACTCTATCTGCGAGGACTACTGGGAAATACTCTATCTGCTGGATACGAAAGCTCGAACTGTCTCGTTTTCAAGAGTATGAAATGGGATCAGCCAAATGAGAGGCTGTACACCCCACATTCCCCCACTGCTCTGTCAGCGGCAGCAAATGAAACCAACGGGATGAACCCCAGGCTGATTCTCTTCTGAGCCTGCTGTTTGCGGGGTCAAGTCTAGCTCAAACCTCAATTGTCACTGACTCCAAGTTAAATGCCTTCCCCTATTAGTGGGCTGGGCTGGGAGAATGAGTGCCACAGGAAGGGAATTCTGTATTGAACACCTGAAGTAATGGCTGTACCATTCTGCGTTCCCACCAGCCATGTATGAAGGTTGCATTTTCTCCAAATCCTTGCCAAAATTTATTATCTGTTTATTATTATTATTATTGCCCTAAGAATGGGGGTGGAGTGATTTTGAGCTGTCTATGTTGATTATCTTTCCATATATCTTTTTATATCTTCTTTGGGAAACTGTCCAAGCCAATTCTTGGCCCATTTTTAAATTGTGTTATTTGCCTGCTTGGATTTTTTTAACCCTTTTTCTATTAATTATGTTACCATGTGTAAATATGTCAGTCCAGTCAAATCTAGAAATACTCATTTGAAATACACCACCTCCACCCCCACCCCTGTGAATTCTATCACACTTTTCACATTATTCCAAAGTTAAAATGGGGCAAAGACAGTCAAACAGCCAGAGGGACGGACATGAACTTCTAGGAAGACAAGCTTAAACATGTCCTCTTTCCATCTAGAGATTCTGAATCCTTGTTTCTTGACAGAACAGGCTTGTGCTGGTCATGGGAAAAGGATCCATGCTGGCTATTTTTTCTCATGTCTATGCAAGCAGATTAGTACCTGGTCTAAGACAGAAACACAGACAAAGACAGAGACAGAGACACACACACAGGCGCACACACACACAAAGAGACATCTTCCTAGCTGAAGAACTGCACCATAAAATTTGTATGAATCACAATAACATTTACTGTTTACATTTCTTTTTTTTTTGTTATTTTGTTGTTTTTTTTTTACCAGTCCTGGGGCTTGGACTCAGGGCCTGAGCACTGTCCATGGCTTCTTTTTGCTCAAGGCTAGCACTCTGCCACTTGAGCCACAGCGCCACTTCTGGCCATTTTCTATATATGTGGTGCTGGGGAATTGAACCCAGGGCCTCATGTATACGGGCAAGTAATCTTGCCACTAGGCCATATCCCCAGCCCTACTGTTTACATTTCTAAGACCATGTAACTATCATACACAACTGTGACAAAGAAAAAGTTCTAATTACATTTACTTGTACACATTTTTTTTCCCTTCCTGAAGTTGAAACTGCCTTACCTTTTCGTTTGCTTGTTTTTCTTCTTCTTCTTCTTCTGGATATCAATCGCTGGTTCAGGCTAAACATGAGCCCAGCTGTAAAACAATTCTCATTAGAGTCAAATAGATGAGGAAAAACTTAGGTTTTGCTTGTTTTTCTGACATCTCTCCTGGATCCCTCCACCCACACTTCCAGTCTATGCAGTTGTTTTCTAGGACTGTACACGGCTGTCAACCAAGGGCAGCTCCCATCACCCGCCCGCCAACCCCTTTCCCCTCTCTCTAGCTTCTGGATTATTTAGTTACCTTATTTTTCACATATTCCCCCACCCCCAAAGGAGGAGACTATCTGAGAAATAACTCTTTTATTCTTGACAGTGTGACCATAACAGAGAATTCTAGATTGGAAAAAAAATTTTTTTTTTCCTTTGAGAATTTTGGAGAATCGCCCATTATCTGCCAGTATTGTAGATTGCTGTTAAGAACTCTGAAGCCATTTGGATTCTCATCTAGGTTTTTTTTTAATTATTTTTGTTTGGGTTTTTCTTTTTTTGGAGGGGGTGGGGGTGGGGGTGGGGACTCAGTACTGGGACAACTCGAGTCCTGGGGTCTGTCTCTTAGCTTGGGGCTCAAGGCTGGCACTCTTACTAGCTGAGCCACTGCTCCACTTGCACCATTTTGGTGCTAATTTGGAAATAATGGTTCCACGGGCTTTCCACCATCCTCGGATCTCACCCCCAGCTGAGTAGCCAGGATAACAGGCGTGAACCACCAGCACCTGGCCTAGCATTTGCTTTGCTATGATTCCCTCCCTCCCTCCCTCCCTCCCTCTCTCCCCCCTCCCTCCCTCCCTCTCTCTCTCTGGCCTTCCTCAACTAGCGGTGACCTGGGTCAGCCGGGCCTCTCTGGGCCTGGGAGACCCGGAGGGAGCCCACTGGGGTAGGCCTCGCGGAACATTCCAGAGCAAGGGCACCACAAGGGGCGGCGGGGCTGAGCGAGCAGCGTTCACCTCACGGACCTCGGCCGAGGCGGCCGGGGAGGCCTCCTGAACGGCGGCGTGGCGGCGGTGGTCCCCGCCGGCCGGCCTCCGCGTGGCAGGCCGCGAGGGCGGGGAGGCGCTCCACGACGACGACCAGGACGACGCCGGGACACGCTCTGAGCGTGCGGGGGCGGGGCCTGGGGCGGATTTAACCTTGCGGTCCCGGGTCGGTGGGCGGAGCCAGAGAGACACTTCCGGCGCCTGCCCCTACCACCACCTTGGGGGCGGGCCCTAGGGGCACAAGCCACGCCCCATAAAAGCCACGCCCTGTTAAAGAGCCCCCACCGTGTTATAGGCCCCGCCCCCCGTGGACCAGGCCCCGCCCATTTGCGTACACACACACACACACACACACACACACACACACACACACACACACACACACACACACACACACACACACACACACACACACACACACACACACACACACACACACACACACACACACACACACACACACACACACACACACACACACACACACACACCCTTGGAGGTTCAGGTTTGGGTTTTTCTTTTTAATTTCCCTGTATTTGGTAGCTTGATTTTCACCTTCCTCTTGAAAAGGCTGAATTCACACCGTGTGGAAGGAAGGCACGAGGAGTTCTTTTGAAAATAAAATGATTGATTAAAATGTGCCTGGGTGGCCCTCTCCCTTTCTCCCACCGACAGCCCTTTTCCTGTGTGTGTGTGTGTGTGTGTGTGTGTGTGTGTGTATTCATCAGTTCCTCCGTTTAGCTTTTCTGGTGGTCACCTCTTGTCTCTTAGAAACAAAATCAGCTTACATAGCAATTTCTTGATTTATCTATTGGCTTCCTGCTATGTTTGGAGGAGGATTTACTCTCTTACTAGGCCCCCTTTCTCCAGACAAATTTGCACCTCTGTCCTCCTGCCCTGCTGAGAGGGCTGAGACCTCACATTGAAGTGGATGAAGGTTTTCTGGAGCCCCACGCTTTACACCATGGGGGACAAGGAGAATGAGCACTGATGTTCAGAAAGAGGAAACAGAGTGGGAACTGGAAAGTGAACAGGTCTTTTGAATGAGGAAAGACATCACAACTCAATCCTGGGACCTTGGAGATCCTGGGCCTTACTTCCTGAGTAGTTTAGCTAATCTGAGCCTCTAATTTGCTTCCCCAAAGCAGTCTGGCTTCTCTGCCTCTGGAGAACCCTCCATAAACTCCTGGCACTCACAAGGGCCTTTCAGGGAGAGTTCCTGAAGGTCAAGATCCACCAGCTCTGCTAAGATGATTTCCTAATGGAGTGAACTAGAGTGTGCACACAAGAGAGCCATCCAAGAGGATAGATATCCAAGCTCGAGATTGTCCTGCTGTTCTTCAGTCCTTTCTATCACCTCACGTGCTTGGGGGCATCTTGGTGGGGAGACAATCTGGGCAGGGCTCAATGCAGCTAGGGGAGAGTGACAGTCACTGGCTGGGTTCTGAGGGCATGATGAGGAACTGGCTGTTGGATGGACTCTGATGGGCCTACAAGCTGGGCCAACCTCTGCATTTCAGAGAAGCCATTCTGCCAGGCCTTGGTGGCTCATGCCTGTAGTCCTAGCTACTCAGGAGGCTGAGATTGGAGGCCTGTGGTTTGAAGCCAGCCCAAGCAGGAAGGTTCATGAAACTCTTACCATCAAGGAAGTGGATCTGTGGCTCATGAGGTAGAATGCCTTTGAGGGAAAGGAGCTAAGTGCTAGAGCCTAGGCCCTGAGTTCAAGCTCTAGTACTGGCACCCCACAGAGAAAGAGAGAGAGAGAGAGAGAGAGAGAGAGAGAGAGAGAGAGAGAGAGAGAGACCTCAGATTTCAGGCTCCTGAGTAGATAGGATTATAAGGTATGAGCTGTGGCACCCTGCTAGAGTCTATTTTTATTTGTTTTCTTGAATGTGAGGTCCAAATGGATTGAGTTCCTATATATTTACTTCTTGGTATATATCCGTATACCTAGAACATGCCTGGTGTCCAGTTTTGTATTGAAACAGTATTTGTTGAATGAAAAAGTGAGTGAAGAAGTTGAATGGAGTGAGTGAAAAATAGGATCAGGAAGCACGAAGATAAAAAGCATTCTACAATGCAGGCTTGTGACTCACCTAGCTCAGATTGCTCTCACACTGAAAAAGAACTGTTGGAACATAGATAAGTGATCCGACTGTATCATCTGATTCATAATTACAGGCTTAGCATTTGAGAATTTTACATTTGACCTCATGTCTGCTAAATATTTAAATAAGGGTTAGCTTGAAAGGCCTACATACTCATTGAAAAGTAGTAAAAAGATAAAAGGTTCTCCTAGTCATTTTAATGATTCAGAAGGCTGTTCTGCAGCTTCTGCCTGCTGTGTAAAGCGCCCAAGATGGTAACTGGTTACCTGAAAATAGAGCCCTTAGTCAAATATTTAAGATCTCACTTATTCTCATTTTCTGCCTATTTTGTCATCCTTTGCTTAGTCATCGGCTGCCCAAGAATAGTATGGCCTTGGGTTTAAAACAGAGGCGGACAGCAGCAAGTTCACAGCTGGAGACTGATGGGAAACCATGCTTAGGCTCCTCCTACCTTCAAGCCAGTCCTTCCTGAAGGCTATCTGAGCAGCGAATCTCCGGAACACCGGCACCTTCTACCAGCTTCCCCTTGGTGTTGAGAACTCCTGGCAGAGTCTAGGTCCCAGCGTAGGGATTATGGCTTTTTTCAAAGCTTCCGTCAAAATAAGGCAATTTGGGGTTCAATCTGGAGTTAAAGACAAGCTGTTTCTTTTTTTTTTTTAATTCACATTTCAGATCCTAAAATAATAACTAGAGCTGAAGACTTCACCACCGCAAAATTCTTTTATTCTTTGGGGGGGCTGGTTTTTTGTTGTTGTTGTTGTTGTTGTTCCAGTACTGGGCCTCAAACTCAGTGTCTACGCACTGTCACTTCCCTTTACCACTCAAGGCTGGCATTCTATCATGTGAGCTACATACAGCTCTACTTCTGGCTTTTTAAATATGTGCTTTTTATTTATTTATTCACTTGCTTATTTTTGCTGGTTAATTGGAGCTTAAATCTTGCAGATTTAGAAAAAAATTTTCTTTCCTGCCCAGACTGGTTTTGTTGACCCAAGATCCTCAGATCTCAGCCTCTTGAGTAATTAGGATTACAGATGTGAACCAATCGTATCCTAACTGCCTGCCTATTATTGAAACCAGTTTTTAGTCCTCGGTTGAAAGGAGACCAAGTTCCATTGTTGGGGCTCTGGAAATGAGCAAAGATAGGTCTTTTTTTTTTTTTTCGGCCAGTCCTGGGCCTTGAACTCAGGGCCTGAGCACTGTCCCTGGCTTCTTTTTTGCTCAAGGCTAGCACTCTGCCACTTGAGCCACAACGCCACTTCTGGCCATTTTCTGTATATGTGGTGCTGGGGAATTGAACCCAGGGCCTCATGTATACGAGGCAAGCTCTTGCCACTAGGCCATATCCCCAGCCAGGTCTTAAACTTAGTGATTAGCCTAAGAGATCAGACCCTCTAGCACACAGGATCAGGCCGAGACAAACACACACACACACACACACACACACACACACACGATGGAACCTATGGGGAGAGACGGTGCCTTCCCTGGGTGTCCTGGGAAAGGCCATTGCACAAGAGTGCTTGTCACGAGGGGAATTGTGTGGCTTAGAGCGAGGTGCAGGGCATGGTGGAGCAGTACAGAAGTACCACAAGGAGGTTAGAAGAGGGGGTCAGCGGCAACTCCTAGCAAAACGGAATCCATCTTTTTCTCACACTCTCAAGAATTCTTTGGGTTCCTTCCTTTCCATATCACGGGGGGCTTCCGTTCTTTGATTTACATAGGGGAGATTTCAGTTGGTTGAGCATAATGGCTCAGCCCTGTCATCCCAGATACTTAAGAGGTGGAGATTGAAGGAACCAAGTTTTAGGACAGCCTCAGCAACATCATAAACAAGACCTTAGCTCAATCAACAAGCCAGGTGTACTGGGTTTAATCTGTAATCCCAACTCTCTTGGAGGCATCGATAGGTAGGAGGAACACGGGTCTGAGGCTTGCCTCAGGTAAAAAGAAGAGACACAATTGGAAAACCAAACTAAAGGGGAAAAAAGGGGGGGGGTTGTGAACATGGCCCAAGTGGTAGAGCACCTGCTTAGTAAGTGTGGGTTCAAACAAAAAAAATCCATAAAAGGATATACATATATGTATAAAATATGAGAAATAAAGGTATTATTCATATCTGTGTGGGCATATAGTTAGCACAGTTGAACTCCTGTCTCCGTATATTGTCTATCCTGCTTGTTCTCCTACGTGTTGTATTTCAAATGTTCCCCTACACCATTAAAAAAAAAATTCTCCATTAAGTTGTTTTCAATTTTTTCCCCCTTCTTTACAGACCTTATATTGCTCTTCCTGGATCTTCTCTGATTCTGGCCGCCTACCTGTTTTGTTTTATGAGTTTCTCTGGGTAGAGCTGGAGGAGGGGGTCTCCAACAAGGTCTGGGGTAGGGCTCAATTACAAAAAACCACGGGCTGATTGTCCTCTCCCTCCCCACCTGTTTGGTGCTGGCTCGGAGATGCTTCTAAAGAACAGCCCAATTTTGTTATTTGCCAGCGTGGTTAATGAAAAGATGAAATTGGAGCCTATGAACACAACATGTAGGCAGAACCATAATTAGCCCTTTGGAAGGTGAAGGATCCACTTTAAAATAAAAGAAAATAGCTTTACTCCCACAATGAAATGGCTGCAATTTCTAGCTAATGCAGAACCTGCAGTATTTCTGTAATTATGTCCCCTTGGTCTTTTATTCACTGTAATTTCTGTCTCTCTCTCTCTCTTTCTCTCTCTCTCTCTCTCTCATCTCTTTCTTTTGCTTTCTATCCCTGAGCAAATCCCCTTCCACAAAGGAAAGCTAAATAATAATATTATTTGCAAACAGAAGCACAAAACTTATTCACCTGGTAAATGCATTTTATTATTTTTAAAGGTCCAGTCATTACATTCTTAGTAGAACTGTGCTGTTTGAAATTAAGCCAAACAAGGACAAGGGAGACATGGCCTTTTCCTTGGTGAATGGACAGGTGCCCCAATAAAGAAAAGGGTAGTTTTTTTAAGGAGATGATTGGCACATGGGATGGCAAATCCCAGGCAAGATGGGCAAGCAGGAGGGAGGGCCAGACCAGCTCTGCTACACTTCCAAACCTAAGACCCTCAGGTGGGACGCTCTTTGTGCCTCTGATCTCTTTTTGTGTGCTGGTCCTGGGACTTGAACTCAAAGCCTGGGCAACACTTTGAGGCATTTTGCAGCAAATGATCTTGCAAGACAGGTGCAATTGATTTACACTTGGGGAAACAGACTTCAATTTGCCCAAGGCTACTTTTTTTTTCCCAAACAAGATTTGACTTCCATTCTATCTGATCTAAGGCACCTGTGGTCAAGTTCCCTACACCTTTGCTCTGATCCTGTTCATCACTACTGTATTCCAACTTTTCATCTGTGAATGGACATGTGGTTTGTCACAGGGGTGAAATGCATGACCTGAATTTAAACTTCAGAACTCTTTTCCTAGCTGTGTGTCTTCAGACAAGGAACTTAACATATCTGAGATTGACATCCGTTGAATATTTGTTTTGCTTTTTATAAATCATAACTCAAGTGACAGAATGCTAGCCTTGGGCAAAAACAACTAAGGGACAGCACTTAGGCCTTGAATTCAAACTCTACCAATGGCGCACACAGATACAGACACACAGATACAGACCCAGACCCAGACCCAGACACAGGCACACAGCAACCTTAAGATCTGGGCAATGGTTTTGAGGGTTTTTTTTTTTTTTTTTTAAATGATTTTTCTGATCAGTGCGGGGGTGGGGGTGGGAGGAAAGAGAATTGATTACTAGGCCAAAGTCTTTCCAATCTTGACCCAGATAAAGCTTTGATTTTCATTGTAGCTTGAGTCACAATGTCTAACTGCTCAGGAAACGTAACCACTCTTAGCCCCTACCCCCAGTGTATGATCATTTGCATGCCTGCATTTAAATCAACCACATGGAACTAGTCAAAGCAATGATGGTGCTAGAGAAAGTCTCCCCTCCTTGTCTCCTACACTTAGCACAGTACTAGACTCTCCTAGGAATAAATGATGTTAGCCACTCATTACTTCAGATCCCACATTCTCAACAGGTGGAAATCGCAATGGCAAAGTCAACATGAAGATCCCAGGTCTAACTCTGTGTCGGAATTTTGAAGTGACTGGATAATTTGATGCAAGGATAAACCAGCTGTCGAATTATCTGCCCAGCTTCTACAAATGACTAGAATTGGAGCCTCTCCTGTAATCCCATTTCCCCATTACCCCGTATTTGAAGGTTGTTTCATAGCTAGCCATTGGCCCACAAAGCTAGTCCATTTCTTCTGGAGAATTTTCCTCTCCACCAGTAGCTGGTTTTCCCCTCAGACAATACCAAGTCCTTTGTGTATAAAACAGAAACAACCACGATATTTGCAATAGTAAGAACTGTTTTAGAGTTCAGTTCTTTCTCTCTGATTTAAAAAAAAAAAAAATCTGCGCTACTTCATGCCGGCCAGGCAGGTGTTGCTCAGTTTTCGAGTCCAGGCACAGAGAGCTGGTCCATCTCAGCAGAGTACAATGCAAGATGGTGTGCACTGACCACCTCAACATTATGCACCATTTGAGCCGTTAGAAGTGCTGCTCAAATCCATAAATCCAAACTAAGAAAGGCAAGGCGGAAACACTTCAGGAGGGCGTAGGGATTTTCCTTTCACTACAGTGAAGTCCAGACATATGCACTTGCTAAAGATTACGTTTCTAGTCAACACATCACAGTCCAGTTTCCAACTGGGTAACTCCGCGGCCTTAATGGGCTGCAGGGGCGTTCATTTCTTGGTTAATTTTGTAACTGACAATTTCTTCGCTGGCTTAAGCTGCCTTGCAAAAGACTGTGATTTGTTAGCGCTCATTAGAAGGGAAAAGGTGTAGCCTGGTACTCCGTAGCTTTCATAAATCACATTTCCAGGTGCTTTTAGCATGCTTGAACGTTTCTGAGCACCAGGCCTGATGTGAATAATCCCAACAATGTGGTTCTGTGTCGGAGACAATGCGTCAAACACTTCTGTGATCCTATCTGTGATTCTGTGAACGTCAGTGCGGAGGCTCAGACAAAGGTGAATTAGTTCCAGATCAAAAAAAAAAAAAAAAAGCATCAATGCTCTATTGAATAGTCAATTATTAAACACATAATGGAATCCATGGTTAGCAAGGCATGATACAGATGTGCCCTGTTTGCATAATCTCTAACAGGAAGGGAAGGTGGCCTTAGAATGCTTTTAAAACATAAAAAAAGAAAAGAAAGAAACAATTCAATGGCATTTAAGGTAAATTTGGAAGCATCTTTCCTTAGAAATAGGTACAAAATTTTTCATTTACAATTCACATGTTTATCCTATTTCTTTTCCTTAGTTGTTGGGAAAGTCAATGTGTGTGTGTGTGTGTGCCTGGCAGTCCTGGAACTTGAACTCAGGGCCTAGGCTCTAGCACTTAGCTCCTTTCCCTCAAAGGCATTCTACCTCATGAGCCACAGATCCACTTCCTTGATGGTAAGAGTCTCATGAACCTTCCTGCTTGGGCTGGCTTCAAACCACAGGCCTCCAATCTCAGCCTCCTGAGTAACTAGGACTACAGGCATGAGCCACCAAGGCCTGGCAGAATGGCTTCTCTGAAATGCAGAGGTTGGCCCAGCTTGTAGGCCCATCAGAGTCCATCCAACAGCCAGTTCCTCATCATGCCCTCAGAACCCAGCCAATGACTGTCACTCTCCCCTAGCTGCATTGAGCCCTGCCCAGATTGTCTCCCCACCAAGATGCCCCCAAGCACGTGAGGTGATAGAAAGGACTGAAGAACAGGTGCCGGCTTGTGTCTCTGGTCAGGAATAGCTGCCAATGAAACGCAGGACAATCTCAAGTTTGGATATCTATCCTCTTGGATGGCTCTCTTGTGTGCACACTCTAGTTCACTCCATTAGGAAATCATCTTAGCAGAGCTGGTGGATCTTGACCTTCAGGAACTCTCCCTGAAAGGCTCTTGTGAGTGCCAGGAGTTTATGGAGGGTTCTCCAGAGGCAGAGAAGCCAGACTGCTTTGGGGAAGCAAATTAGAGGCTCAGATTAGCTAAGCTACTCAGGAGGTAAGGCCCAGGATCTCCAAGGTCCCAGGATTGAGTTGTGATGTCTTTCCTCATTCAAAAGACCTGTTCACTTTCCAGTTCCCACTCTGTTTCCTCTTTCTGAACATCAGTGCTCATTCTCCTTGTCCCCCATGGTGTAAAGCTTGGGGCTCCAGAAAACCTTCATCCACTTCAATGTGAGGTCTCAGCCCTGTCAGCAGGGCAGGGCAGGGCTGGAGGACAGAGGTGTAAATTTGTCTGGAGAAAGGACATAGAAAGAGAGTAAATCCTCCTCTAACATGACAGAAAGTCAATAGATAAACCAGGAAGTTGCTACGCAAGCTGATTTTATTCTAACAAATAAGAGGTGACCACCAGAAGAACTGAGCAGAGGAACTTTAAAAAAAAAAAAAAGCACAAAAAGAAAATAGGCTATTGGTAGGTAGGGGCAAGAGAGAGATGGTTCTGTTTTACTGACAGCAGTAATTTTATTTTCCTAAAACCTGCTCGTGCAGCCAGGCACTTGGTGGCTCACATCTGTAACCCAAGCTACATACAAGAGGCAGAGACGCCATAAGTGAGGTTCAAGGACAGTCTAGGCAGGTAAGCCCGTGAGGCTCTGATTCCCAAAGAACCACAACAACAGCCAGCAGTGGAGCTGTGGCTCAAGGGGTAGAGCACCAGCCTTGAGCACCAATAGCTCAGGGGCGGTGCCCAGGCCCTGGGTTCAAGTCCTAGGATAGGAACCACAACAAGAAAGAAAAGAGGAAGAAACCCCGCCTAAGCATTAGTTTGATATGTGAATTCAGTCTCTCAAAAAAATAACATGAAGAGTAAAGATAAGAAACGAACGCAACCTAAAACATAGGAAAGTAAAAAGCGAACAGGACGGAGCACAATCCAAAGAAGGCCTGGATGGTGAGGATTCAGCTGAGTAGCTGAGGCGGGGTGGGCGGGGCTTCCCGCCGGGGCGGGGCTTGTTCCGGGGCGGGGCTTGCGTCGGGGCGGGGCTTGCCTCGTTAGGGCCCGCCCCCCGCGAGGGGTGGGGCGAGTGGGAGAGAAGTGCTTCCCTGTGACTCCGCCCCCCGACCCGGGAGCGCAAGGTCAAGTCCGCCCTAGATCCCGCCCCCCCCCCCCACGAGCGGTGTGGAGCGGGGCCGTCCCCGTGGCTGTCCCGGGACGGAGCGCGCCGGGCCGGGTCCTCGCGCCCTGGCCGACAGCCCCGCTTCCTGACGGAAGAGTCCCCGCCCCGCCTCCCCACCCCACCGCAGGCCCCGTCGTCCGGACAGCCTCCGTGAAGCGTCACCGCCCAGGGCCACAGCGCCGCAGGTGAGCGCACGTGACCCCGGGCCGCGGGCCCACGTGACCCCCGCCGCCCCCGCCGCCCCCGCCGCCCTGGGCGCGCGCACCGGAGCGACAGGTGGCGGCGGCGTGGCGCGCCGCGGGGTTCCCGGCACCCAGTGGGTACCTCACCGCGCGCCCGCCCGCCCCGGGGGTGGGGGGATGGGGGAGGTCCAGGCGACCAGCGTGGTGTCCTCCCCTCTGCGGGTCCGTCCGGTGGGGAGTACCTAACACCAGTACCCAAGCCCAGGGACACGGGGTGAGAGGCGCAGAGGCAGGAGAGTGTGGGGCTTGGCGGAGGGGGGGGGAGGTCTCCACCCAAACCGCAGGGGCTGCACGTGCGGACCCGAAAATCCCAAGAAGGGGGTGCCCCCCCACCCCGAGGGGCCTTGGACTTTCCTTCTCTGTAAACTGAGTCCTGGAGACACACACACACACCCCACCCCACACACCCCCACACCCCCGCCGCACAGGGAGGTGAGAGTATGGGAAAATAGTTTGTTCTCAGGGGCAGGGGCTGGTTTATGCAGCTGATAGGAATAAACACACCTATGATATATAGAGAGGCATATGGGATCGATATAGTATACTACATATGGTATACCTGCATATACACTATCTGTACATATGGTATGTACGTATACATATAGGGCGTATATACGGTAAATGTCTGTAGACAATACATAGTATATATGTGGCATATATAGTATATGTACCGTATGTAGTATATATATTATATACATTCTGTGTGTGTGTGTGTTGGTAAGGGGGCTTGAACTCAGGGCCTGGGTATTGTCCTTAGATTTTTTTTTGCTCAAAGTTGGTTGTCTACCACTTGAGTCTCGGCTCCACTTTTTGCTTCCCCCCCCCAAACTGGTCAACTGGAAATTAGAGTCTCATAGACTTTCCTGCCTAGGGTGGCTTCAAACTGCAAGGTCCATATCTCAGTCCCCTAGGACTACAGGATTACAGGCTAGGATTACAGGCATTAGCCATAGGCACCTAGCTACAGGGCCTTTCTCCAGGCCTTTAACTGGAGTTCACTTTCCCTTGCTGTGAGGATTCAGAAAGAAAGCAGACACGGGTCTGGCCCTCCCCTATTGAGCTGGTTCTGTGGAGTAAAGGGAAATTTCCCAATTCTTTGCCCTACCCTTCCCTTTCAGGAAAGGCCTCTCTGCTCCATCTAAGTATACATTTTTCCAGAAAGCTCCACCTGGCACTTCCAGTTCTCAAAGCATCTGTTTCACATTCCTTCGTGGGGCAGCAGTTGCTTCCTGGGTGGCACTCAGTTCTTGATAGTGTCACCCTAAAATACTAGCCAGAAGACTCCTCAGATGGTAGCCCCTCTGCTGATGTCTTGGAGAGCACCCCTCCTGCCTGGAGCCTCTGTGAACTTCAAAGAAGGTTTGGGGTTTCAGTAAGCCCCTGTCATCTGCTTGGTGTATTTTATGGCTTGAATGATTTCAATGTCTTCTGTGGCTCTGTTGGTATAGGCGCAGGATTTGCTCCAGGAAAGTTGGCCCAGGCGGACAGTGGTGGTAAGGGCAGAGTTGACAGAGGAGGAGCCTGGCACCATTTGTAGGGAAAAACAGAACAGGGAAAACTAAGGGTGCTGCTGCACAGTCTTCCCTCAGACCACAGCAGTATACCAGCCGAAGCAAGGAGGGAGGCTCTGGGCCTGGTGGTCACAGGCCTGGCACTTCCTACCTCTGCACCTATCCTGGGTAATTCAGTCACCTCCCAAATCTGACATGTGCTTGCTATATATAGTTGACCCTGGAGCAATAGTCACCCTCCCTCCCTCCTTCCCTCTCCCCCAAGGAACTAAACTAGGAGCGATAATAGTGCCTCCCTCCCAGGGAGGGTTATTAAGGATATTTTATGAGCTCCTGAAATGCATCGGGGCCGTGCCTGACATGCAGGAAGTTATTGAGAGTGCTGTTCCAATTTTCAATTTGTACTCCTTATTCTGGGCAAGGGCTGGTAAAGGGAGGCAGTAGAAGGACAGGATATGGGACAGAGGGGGGAAGAGAGATATGAAGGACTGTACTGGGTGATTAGTGGAGGAGTTGGGTTATCTCTGGCACTCGTTTTGCCAGAAAGTACCAGCTTCCAGATGAAAGGGCTGTGGGAGATAAAAAGGCCTGCACAGCCATACTGTATGGCCCAGGTATTCAGAATGTTTGTGAAAACCCAGCAAACATCGAGAGGAGAATTGTCCTTTTTGGCGGGCTGGCTGTTATTTATATGTATATGGTAATTGTCTGATACTGGTTTGGTTCTTTCCATGGCCTGGGTGCTGTAGAGTCCCATTTTATAACTCCTGCATGTGATAGAGTAAAAATTTATGCATGCATGAGTGAAAGAAACTAGGTGTTGTATGTGTTGAATATGTATTTTTTAAAAGAAGTATGGGGGGTAAGGGTATGACTCAAGTGACAGAGCACTTGCCTAGGGAGCTTGAGGCTTCATCAATAACAATATAAAAAAAAATGTTAAGGTACCTGAAGACCGAGAAAGATAACTACCATTTGTAAGCACTTTCTTTGGGCCATGCATTTTCAAGTATTCTGCAGTTGAGTGGTGAACCCCACAGGTCTGTAGCAGATATACTACCTGGCTGAGCTCAGTGTCACACAGAGGTCCTTGAAGCAGAGTCTTTGCATCTGCAAAGTAGGAATCATTGTGCCTAATCGGAAGGGCTGTTAGGAGCATTCAGGAAGTGCTAGATTCAATGCCGTTCCTAGTCCAACCTAGCTGCTTGACCTAGGGACGTGGCTCCAGTGGCAGAGTACTTGCCTAACAAGTGCAAGGCAAGGCTTTGATTTCAAGCTCTAGTACCACAAAAAAATGAATAAATGCTAGAATAGCTGGTGTTCTTTTTATTATATTGATTTTATGACAGAGAAATTTAAGGCCTCTGGCATGGTTGTGTGTGGCATGGATTCTTGGGCTTATCTAGTAGCAAAGACACTCTTGACACACTCACCAGATAGCTAGCTTACAGTGCAGTCAAGTTCATATGCATTTCATTCATTACCGAAAGCACTTGACTATGTGAAATCTTAAAAGGCAAAAAAACCCTCTGCAAAATGATAATTTATATGCCTTCCAAGTTCTGATGTTTTATCATCTAGATAAATCTTCCATGCATCTCTGTTAAGCCACTTTGCACTACTGAAGCTCTTAAATAAAGTGGCTTGTCTTGACCAGTGTCTATGCTCGTTTATCATAGTTCCCTAGGAAAGATGGACAGATCCTATTTCCCATGGCAGGCTGGGAACGGCAGGACCTTGTCCTGTGGTTTTAGCAAAGCAGCTGTGTATCATGGTGTTTAACAAACCGCTGTGGAGTCAATGTTCTCTCATCATTGTCTCTGTAACCCGTGCGCCATGCTTGGGAAGTAGGAACGGCAATAGCAAAGCGGCCTGTTTGTAGAGTGAACCTGGGAGGTTGGCTTGGAGGAGATCTGAAGTTCCCTGAGGTGGTGGGTGGGAGGGAAAGGCCTGTATGGGGATGACATCGGAGCAATCTGTGTCTGATCTATATATCCATAGTCCTTTTTCTGGCTTGAGCTGCCCCTCAGCTGCAATCCCCAACACAGATGTTGAACAGAAGCCTTCCTCCAACTTCCCCTGCTACTAGGAGCACCTGCCTAGCTAGGTCCCTCTCCAGCCCCCACCCCCCAAGTGCTCCCTCTGCTGGCAATGTCTCTCCCTATGCAGAACAGTACTAGGTTTATTTTATTTGGCCAAGGCTATGGACAAAATGCACCCCTGTTCATCTTCCATGTAGACCTCACTACAAGAGATAAGCTGCCTTCTTCCCCAGATCAAAGAAAGGAGGTCAGGGATGTACAAGTCCCCTGCCCCCAGCTCTTCCTCCTGAGGTGGGTTTGTCTGCCACAAAGCAGGTGCAGAAGGGCTGTATTCCCAGGGCAGCTTTAATAGGATTGTAATCATGTGGCTTGTGGCCATTGAAGGGCTCTAGAAATTTGCCTTCCCTGAAGGCTGGCACACAGAGACGGGATTTATACCTCGTGAAAGTACATGTTAAATGGTGGGTATTCATGAAAGAGGGTGTAAATGTGTCCATCAGTCAACCTGGAACTTTTTTAGAGCTCCTAAGATGGTTTTAAATTAGAGCCAATCTTCTTCCTGACTTTCACCTCCATCAGCCTCCTCCCTCCCTTCCTCTTAGAAAAATGAAGTGTCAAGGCAGGATAGAACCCAGGCCAGAGGTTGGAACAGCCACACAGAAGAGAATTAGCTTATGTCACACTCAGGTCTGTGGGGCTTCGTACCTTGGTTCTGTGACCAGCCTGACGAATAGGATTCATCCTCACTGAACCCCAACCATAGCCCTCGGCACTGGTGAAAACAAAGGATGCAGGATTGAGCTGGATTTTGGCTCAGTGAATGGCAGGCAGAAGGGAGAGAGCAAGGCGCACTGTTGCAAGGGAATCCCACCAGGCCAGGGAACGAGAAGGTATCAGGAAGCTTGATGTTTCTCTGTGAGCCACTGATCATGAAGACAGCATGCCTGTTACGTGAGTTATTGTGTAGGAGTCTAACTTGATATGATTATTGACTTCTGTTTCCTTTTTCCTCTTTTATGGTACTGGGATTTGAACCCAGGACCTTGCACTGAGTTTGACTGGCACTCTACCACTTGAGCCATGCTTCCAGCCCTGTGTTTCACTGGTTTTAGGATATGCTTTCACCTCCTCCTGTGTGAGAATCTGACCTGTAGTCTGGCATACACCACCACACCCAGCTTCTCTCCTTGGAAATGGAATCCCCTAGGATGAGAGAGCTCTGAGCCACCACCTCCGACTAGTAATTCTGAATGTTCGTTTTAAAGATCAGAAGTAGATGCTTACCGCTCAAACCCTGTCCCTAGGATCCAAGCTGACTTTGCTTTTCATTCCTCATCTGGTCACTTTCCACGAAAGTATTGTGATGCTCTAGGCTATTCTTGCCTTACTCCTCCGTGTGTGTGTGTGTGTGTGTGTGTGTGTGTGTGTGTGAAAAAGGATGTCAGTGTCTATTACCCACTTTGTATTTTGTAAGTAACTAAAGGAACCAGAGATGGTAAAAAGTAGAGAGACTGCCTGCCTCAGGTGTAATTGCGAAGCTACTTCCTCTGAGCATCTGGGATTCTGCTTTAAGAAAATAATGTGAAGAGTACAAAGAGACACTGTAGGAGGCTATTTGCTCCTTCATTATTTATAATGATAGAAATGTAGCCGTGACTAGAACACATGGTATGGATGGTGAAATTACAGGACACAGGATTGATGGAATAACATGCAGTACTGTAAACGTAAAGATGAGTGGCCTAGTGAGCAGCATGCTGTTATTCTCAATTGCATTCGGGGAGATGGTCTGTAAGGGGCCATCTAAAGCAAGGGTCGTCTATGAACATTGGAACTATTTGCTTCCTCAAGCTTTCTATTATTTTATTTACTCGTTCATTCATTCACTTTTACGGGGCCTGGGCCTTGAACTATGGGCTTGGGTGCTGTCCCTAAGCAACTTTTGCTCAAGGCTAGCACTCTACCAGTTGAGCTATGGCACCCTTTCCAGCTTTTTCTGTGATTAATTGGCGATTAGGGTCTCACGACGTTTCCTGTCTGGGCTGGCTTTGAACCATGACCCTCAGATCTCAGTCTCTTGAGTAGTTACGATTACAGGCGTGAGCCACCAGCACCCAGCTTTTTTATACTGCTCTTACTATTCTAACATTTTCTAAAATCTTAAAATAGATTTCAGTCTTCCCAGGAAGTTACAGTTTTCTGGCCACCATTAGGCATAGGTTTTCATCCCAGCAGTTTTCAGAATAAACGGATACAGGACTCAGAATAGAACAGTCTATGGTAGATAGAGCTGAACAAACAACCTGATTCCCAACCTGTGGAAAGCCTTGAACTGGAGACTGAGGGGAGAGAGGGAATTCAGAAAAGGCTCATTATGCTAATCTCTCAGTGTTTGCTTGTGTTTGAATTTTATGTAATAAAAAGTGCTTTTTTTAAAAAAAAATTAAATGTGCTTTAGAAAAGAGGACCTTTTTTTTTTCTCCTGCCCTGACATGAGAATTCTCAGTAAACAAACCTTCACATCCCTGAGTATTTACTGTCTGATTTTCTGGCTCTGTTTTTTGGTTTATTGTGCAGAGAAAGCTTAATCTTACTTCCCTCTAAGCTGAAGATTGGGAGGAAAGCCCGCAGCACTTGACTAGATTTGTAGGCTGTGGCTGGCAGAAGACAGGGAAAGGCAGTAAAGGGTCTATAAGTTGTGACCCTGTGGTCCCTAGGACGAATGCCTTCCTGGGAGGAAGCCACATGCCAAGCGTTGATTGTGTGTCTCCCAGGTAAACAGGTGCTTTCCTTGAGCTGTTCATGGTCCATCCATCCTGACTCACGGAAACAAGAAACAGTTTGATGAACCTTCTTCTGTGTCTGATCACCCACTCCCTTCCATAGACAGGGGGGCTGGCTTTTCCTCCACAGCGGTACAAAGAGAGAGCCATTGTATCTTGTTAAACATCTTTGCACAGTCACCTGCTACTTCATAGGCATTACGTTTGTTATTTCAGATTCCCTACTCCCCTCGGTACAGTTTTGTTATTTTTTTAAAAAAAAAAACTTTTTTTTTCTGGAAAGCCCTGTGATCTCTCTGGTTTTACATGAAAGTTCATTTTTTAGTCCTACTCTACCCATGTAACAAATAATCAGATTCCTTTTACTTTGTATTTTTCCTTATCAACATCGCCAGCTGGAGCAGCCCTCTAAGTGTTATTCTTTCCTTATCTTCTCCAATAATACTGTCATGGAATTACTAAATCTGAAGGCCTGTATGGATAATTTTTTAGTAGAGACATCATTGCTAACCAAGAGGCCATGCTTTGCAAGTCCTGATTCAGCTCCCAGAATACAGTTCAGAATACAATCTTATCTTCACATAGGACGCTATCCTTTCCCTTTAGCCTTTTCCATATTAACACATACCCAGTGACTTCACAATGGAAATTTCATGAATTCTGGGCAGAATGAATTGTATCTGATGCATAGAGGCGTCAAGGTTTGGAGCCTGTGAAGGACTTTAAGATGAATCTGGGTACATCTCTGCAGAGGAAATACTTGTTTTTCCTAAAGTGTAGTCGGTTCCTAATTAACAAGGCCAGTGAAGTGGAAATAAGTCACTGATGATCAAAATTATGGTGAATATCACATTAAAGTCAATTCTTGATTTTCTGGAGTCCGAGTCACTGGTCTGTGAATTGATTGGGGTTCAGACACAGTGGGCCCTAGGATGTCATCCACTTTGGAATTGGCCAGCAGCCGCTTATCCCCCGACTCTCAGCCTCTGTCTCCATCCTAGGAAAGAAGAGGGGCTTCCTGGGGCTGGGTCAGGAAGCGCTAGTTGACGTCGACTGACTTGACCGTGACATGGTGGTGGAGATGTTAGTCCTGGGAACTAGGAGCGGGAGGTGCTGCCGAGGACCCCGTCCCACCAAATCCCCAGAGCATTGGCTCCGAACACCAAGCAGCCAGAACCACCTGGAAGGCTTGCTAAGCCCCAGATGGCTGGCCTGCAATCCTGATTTCTAACTGCATAGGTGTGGTGTGGGACCTAAGAATCTGTATTTCTTATAAGTTCCTGGGTAAAGCCGATTCTGCTGGTCTTTGAAAGCTGCTCCTTTCTAAAACGTGTTTTTCATCCGAGGTTGCACATTAGGGCTCCCTGAGGAGCTTTTAAAAACTATTGATGTCTTGATGCACCTTGACATCACTCTGATGGCATGGAAGGCTCCGGATGTGGGATCTAGGCAGGGGCCATCTTAAGACTCCCCAGGCGGCTCTAATGTGGGCCTGCAATTGACAGCCAAGAATGCGCCCCACACTGGGACTTCTGCCTCGCCTCGCCTCGCCTCTCCTCTCCTCTCCTCTCCTGATTTGCCCTTATTTTTACTGCACTGTGTATTTGTTTCATAAGAATATTTTTTTCTTTGTATCAAGGAGTTTATTCCTGTAAACAGGTGTATTATAAAGTAAACTATGTATCTCCTTCCTGAGGGAAACATTTCACAGACAATAAAGGGGACATATCTGTAAACATAATGTAAATTATCTGTTACCATTTTTAGTCCTTTCCTGCACCCATCCTGTACACCGCAGCACACCTGCACACACCTGCTCACACACACACACACACGACACTTGTGAAATTCTCCCCTGTCAGACTCACAACCCCTCTACCTCCCCGGCAAATCCCCTCAGAGCACATTCTCATGACACGGCCATATATATAGTATAGATACAGAATACAGTGTAGCCCCCCCCCACCTCCTCACTCCACCCCACACTCAATTCACAGCACCCCTCCCTCCCAGGACCCAGTTAAACCCAGCCACAGAAGATTCCTGATGAGTCCCCCTGCCTGTGCAGGAAGAGGTACCCTGCACTTTGCTGGGGCCAACCTGGCCCCAGGCCGGCTTGCTTTTCCCTCCACCCCACTGAACCGTGTGAGGTGGCGTGGGAATAAGAGCCATCTACTCTTGGGGGAAGAGGTTATGATCCATGTCTAGAGGCTGGACAGCATGCTAATTGCATCTTGTAGAAATGAGCTGTGGTGGGGCTGGGAGTATGGCCTAGTGGCAAGAGCGCTTGCCTTGTATTCATGAGGCCCTGGGTTCGATTCCCCAGCACCACATATACAGAAAATGGCCAGAAGTGGCGCTGTGGCTCAAGTGGCAGAGTGCTAGCCTTGAGCAAAAAGAAGCCAGGGACAGCGCTCAGGCCCTGAGTCCAAGGCCCAGGACTGGCAATAAATAAATAAATAAATGAAATGAGCTCTGGTGAATACACAGAGACCTTGGGACTCAGGTGGGCTGGGGTGGGCTCCACCGAGTTCCTCCAGGCTCCTGTGAGGCAGTGAGGAGAGAATGGCCTACCCCACTTGGTCCTCAGAAGCTTGCAGTTGGTGTGTGTTTCTTAGTACACAGGACAGGGCTGTGACCTGCAGTATGGAAACAACAGCCACTGACAGCACCTTCAAAGCCACGACCACAGCCGGGCACCAGGGACGCATGCCTGTAATCATAGCTACTCAGGAGGCTGAGATCTGAGGATTGTGGTGTGAAGCTACCCCGGGGCAGGAAAGTCTATGAGGCTCTTATCTCCACTACACTACCGAACAAAAGAAAACACGACAACACAAAAAACAAGAAAGTGGCTCTGTGCCTCAAGTGGTAGAGCACTAGCCTTGAGCAAAAGAAGCCCAAGGACAGTGCCCAGGCCCTGAGTTCAAGCCCCAGGACTGCACACACAAAGCCTTGAGCATACTGTCCATTCATGTCGCATGCCTATCCAAAAGGACAGGAAGTTTCCAGTAAATCTGCAGCCCTGCACGGGAGCGGGAACACTTTTCCCTTCTGTCAGTGACCCACGTTCATCTTGTCCTGTACCAGACAGTCCCACCAGCCACAGCCCTGGTCTTGTTTAGGAGCCATACAGCTGCCAGTTACCGAGGCCGGATTCCAATTATAATGTGCCCAAAGCATTGCTGTTGTTGCTTGCATGCATCTGAGCTAGTGACGTCTCCGTCTTTTCACATCTTCCTAGAGGCAGGAAAAACAAAAACCAGTACCCACGAGTGCCAGAATCTTGGTCCCCCACAGCAACCTACTTTTTGCAAGTCGCTGCTCTTAAGAGTCGCGCGCGACTGGCTGAGCTATTCCTGGGCTCTCAGAAGTCTGGGCCAGGTTTTAGGTAAGCAGATCCCAGTGTACACCCACACACTCCTAGAAGGCCCCTTCTGACAAAGCCCCACAACTTGCCTTTAATTCTCCAAACTCTTGGTATTTTACTGCCGTGGTACTTACCTCTTCCCTCCCTCTGTGGTTTGACGCTTTAGTCATTTAAAAGTGCTACTTCTCCTTCTTGGTTTGGAGAAGTAAAAATAATTATCATAGAAAATGGGTGATTCGCGGCTGCCATGCCAGGCTGCTAATCAGAAAGTTGCAAGTGGAAACGTGAGCATATGTTTATCACTTCTGGAAATTAGAATGGCTGTGGGCCTCAAAGAGCAGGCACTGTGGACGGGAAGACAGACTTCACTGCGCGAGGGAGACCTGCCTGCTAAGGAGGCCGCGGCGCTGGCGACGCCTCCAGAGGAGTGAGTGGAGGAAGGCTTTCCCAGTGGGCTAGACGACTGGGGGGGGGGGCCCTCACGCGGTCACTCACGGTGGACCACTCCCCCCGGGCCAGGGGCTTTCCAGCCTCCTCACGATCACGTCAGCATAGAGCCCAGGGTCCTTGCCAACCTGGCCCACGGCCTCCCGTTCCACCCTGTGGACCTCTTACTGTCCGAGCACGCTTGATGGCCTCGCGCGTGTCCTGGGACCAGCAAATACTGTTTCCCCTCTCCAGCTCATTCCTGCCTGCCTCCTACCCACCCGCCCAAAGTTGAGAAACGCCTCTGACCTCCTCCCCATCCCCTCCTTCACCCTGGCGGGGCCGAGGCCGCTCTTCCACACACCCAGGCTCCGTTTCCGTGTGTGCCGGCTCTTCATACCCTGGGTGGTGACGCTCGGTTGGTCTTTCTGCCCTGTATAGGCACAAACAGGTAAACATCCACGCAGGAATGTGCTTTCTCTTCCTGCCTCCCTGGCTCCCGGCACACTGCCCGCCAGCCGACAGATACCCTGTGATAGCGCTGGTGGCACGAAGGTTTTATTCACGGCAGCCAAGGACTTTGAAACGATTTTCGAATCTGTCTTTGAAAAGCACAGTTATGACAGGGAGCCATCAGTAAAGATAAATCTCACACATTCCACAGCCGGCTGAGGTAGTTAGGCTTTCAGTGCCCATGTTCGTCTTTGTGCTGCAATTTGTGTGGCCCACAAGGTAGGCTAGCCCAGCCTTCGAGTCAAAGGCAGAATTTGGAGGAAAGACTTAATAAAGTCTTTCTGGCTTCAGATTCCACGTGCCTCTGTACTATAATCAGGACAGCAATGTGCTGCTCTGTGTCTTCTTTTTGTGATATTATTAGACCCACTGGAGGCCACACAATCACTTGCAGTATGCGAAGGAGGTCAGTCTTATTAATGAGTCAGCTGTGAGCTCAGGAAGCAAGTTTCTCCCATTCATGCCCTCCTTGCTGGGCAACCCAGCATCCTTTCCCCCGGTGGGTTGGATTTCAAATAAGGGGTGGCCACCCTGTGGGGCCAGGATGGAGAGGCCAGAAAGTTGCCTTGGGAAGTGGAGCCAGGGAAGGGAGGCACAGGCAGGATTCGCAGGGGGACAGGAAGTGCAGGTAGAGAGACTTGGTATCTAATGTGTAGTTCCGTCTTATTGCTCACAGGACTGATTGAGAAAAGCTGACCTGCTTATAAATGGGCTCAGCTGCCATAAGCTGTGTGTGTGTGTGTGTGTGTGTGTGTGCGCACATGAGCATTTTTTTTGGCCAGTTGTGGGCCTTGGACTCAGGGCCTGAGCACTGTCCCTGGCTTCTTCCCGCTCAAGGCTAGCACTCTGCCACTTGAGCCACAGCGCCGCTTCTGGCCGTTTTCTGTATATGTGGTGCTGGGGAATCGAACCTAGGGCCTCGTGTATCCGAGGCAGGCACTCTTGCCACTAGGCTATATCCCCAGCCCCACGTGAGCATTTTTGCTCAAGGCTAGCACTCTGCCACTTGAACCACACTCCTGCTTCTGATGTTTTGGTGGTTGATATGAGTCTCACAGACTTTTCTGCCCCGGCTCACTTCTAACACCTTGATCCTCAGATCTCAGCCTCCTGTGTAGCTAGGATTACCACCAATGCCTGGCTCCATATGCATCTTATAACTTGTAGTTTCTTTTCTCTTTAATTGAGTGGTTTTTAAAAATCATGTTTTTTTTAAAAAAATAATTAGCATTGTGTTACTACATGATATACTAAGAGATGTCAGGATTTTTTTTTCCACTTGAATTTTAAAAATAGAAAGCACCCTTGACTCCTATTTTGTTTACAGGATGATCTCCCAGGCGCCATTTGATCCAAGCAAGTAATTTTTATAGAATGGAGTAAGAACAGAAAATGACAGAATAACACCCGTAAGATGACATTTATAAAACAATAATTCCGTGAATTTCTGGCTCTCCTCCCTGTATCTGTCGTTCCCCTTAGCATTTATCAGCACTGAAATACTATGGGAGTGAGGCACTGGTGGTGTGTCAGGAATCTTTGTAAGTCTTCTCCTAAGCCAGTGTGCCTTTCTGGTTGTGTCTCGCCTTCGGACTGGTAGAGTTACCCTGGAGGCTGTCTGCTGTCTGACACGCAGGGGCTGCGTTGAGTTCTGTGGTGACGCCCAGTGTCTCTAGAGAGAGGGGAAAAGGGATGGTGGTTTATTGAATCTTGATTCCTCTCTCCAAGGGAGAGAAGCCGCAGGGCATCTGTTCACTTTTGCTTTCAAAATTAAAAGTGGATTTAATTTGTAGAGGTTTACAATCTCACTTGAACCTAGTGCAGCCTGGGAATAGAATCCCCCACGAGCTCCTCTAGGGCCCAGGGACAAGTATGAAATGCTGTTGCCAACCCCTTCTTCCCCTCTTCACCGGTGTGCCTTGCTCACTTCCTGGCAGGTGGGACCTTGCCAGCCCACAGAGATAAAGGCGTAACATCCTGTTGAAATGGTCCAGGTGATGCCAGCTTTGCTCAGCTTCTCCACCCAGCCCTATGGAGCCTCACTTGTGGGTCCCTTTGTGGACACCCTCTGCCCATGCCTCCCTGGGTTGTGGCAATTGATAGGGATAGGCACCTGGTTCAGGTGCCTCACGAAGCCACGTGCCGAGTCTCTGCCCTGAGACCCAGCTGAGCCTACCTAAGCTGCACCTACACAGGCCCCCCCTGATTCCTGGCAGAGGGCACCCATAGTTTTCAGGGCTTGGAACCCCGTTGTTTAAAGATGGGAAGGTAGGCTGGGAATATGGCCTAGTGGCAAGAGTGCTTGACTCGTATACATGAAGCCCTGGGTTCGATTCCCCAGCACCACATATATGGAAAACAGCCAGAAGTGGCGCTGTGGCTCAAGTGGCAGAGTGCTAGCCTTGAGCAAAAAAAAAAAAAAAAAAAAGCCAGGGACAGTGCTCGGCCCTGAGTCCACGCCCCAGAACTGGCCATAAAGATGGGAAGGTAGTTCAAAGTCACTGACCACAATGGCAGCATGGTCTGTAGATAAAATGCCTTGGAATGATTTGTTATGAATGTATGTGAAACCATGGGTAGAGATTTTTAGTCCATTTTGTGTGTATTTCCCCCTACAAATCACTTGGAAATGTACTTTGCTTGAGCTGAGGTCTCATACAGGGACTGTTCTGTGGAAAAAAAAAAATGAGGGGAAGGAACATGTTACGGAACTTAAAGTGGATGTCACGTGAGCTGGGACGAGGCTACATGTAAGGATGCATTCATTCCTCCGGCCCTCGACCTCTGCAGAACGGAAGATCTTGCTGTTTATAAGCCATTGTCTCTGTGTGGTCAAAAGAAATTCCATCCCTGAGGTGGGATTGGAGCCCAGAGCTCCAAATCTAGTTCTGCTATTAATTTACCAGTAATCTCGGCTGAGCAGCTTTGCCTCCGTTTCCTCTACTGTACGATAGGTAAGTATGACCACATGTTAGCATTCTGTAAGTAGAAACTTGTATAAATAGAAGTAGGCCAAGTGCTCGTGGCTCACACCTGTAATCCTAGGTGATATCTGGAGATCAAAGTTCAGAGCTAAAAGGGGCAAGAAAAGTCTGTGAGATTCTTATCTTCAGTTACATACTGAAAAGCTGGCTTAAGCTGTAGAGTAACAGCCTTTAATGAAAAAAGATAAGGGACAGTGCCCGAGCTCTGAGTTTAAGCCCCAGTTCTGGTACAAAATGAAAACAAAACAAAAACCCTATCTTTTTCTTCTTGCCCTGCTTCGAGAGGGGACATTGCCCCAAGTGCAGTCTCCGATGTTGATTTATTTTAACCTGTTTGTGCTAGCTCTCCTCTCTCATATATCCTACTTGTTAGAGACCAGAACTTGAATTTCATCAAATGCCACCAAAGAATATATAGAGTACTTAGGGATAGCTGTTAGAAACACTGAAGCTTCCCTCCAACAGCTCTGGGTCTCCTTTGGCTGCTGTAACAAATTCATTCCCACAAACTTGGTAGCCTAAACAACAGAAGTTAATTTTCTCACTTCTGCAAATCAAAGGTCTGAAATCAGTACCCATAGGTCAAAGGCAAGGCATCCACAGAGCTGCTTTCCCTTCCGAAACACCAGAGAGAATGTGTTCATCATCTACTCCAGCTTTCTAGTGGCTGCCAACAGTCCTTGGCTCAGAGCCACGTCATTGCAGTCTCCAGAGCAGCCTCTCCAAGTCGTCCCTGTTTCATTTTCACTATGCTTTCTTATTTCTCTGTGTGTCAGATGTCCTTACCTTCCCCCTTACAAAGATACCCATGCTTGCCTCTAGCACCTCTGCCTGAAGATCCTTAACTTAATCACATCTGCAGAGACCTTTTCTCCTAATACTTGTGGGGATTATTATCCAACCTACTCTGTGTGCATGTGTGTGTGTGTGAGAGTGTGAATGTGTGTGTTTACCCCTTTTCCAATAAACTTTAACCTACTGCTGGAACATGCTCTGTATTTCCTTTGAACTCAGTGGCAGACCTTGTTTTCATTCACAAAGAAGGGAATTCTTTTCCTTTGTGCACTGAAATATCGGCTTCAAAGGTGACATTGGCAGAATCAAGGTCACACAGAAAATCTCTGGCCGACAAGCTCTTTTGACAGAAGACTGGAAACAGAGACTGCATGCACAATACAGCACTTGAGGTACCAATGTGCTTATCTTCTCTTTTTGATTTGGAAATGTTTAGGTGAGCGATGGCTTGCCTGCCCTAGCAGGTTTTTCCACCTTCTTCTTTGTGTATGTGTGTGCGCGTGCACACGCTGGTACTGGGGCTTGAATTTAGGAACTAGGTTCTGTCCCTTAGCATTTCACTTAAGGCTGGTGCTCTGCCACTTGAGCCACTGTTCCACTTCTGGCTTTTTGGTGGTTAATTGGAGATAAGAATCTCACAGATTTTCCTGTCTTGTCTGGCTTGGAACTGTGTTCCTCAGCTCTATAGCTTCATGAGTTGCTAGGATTACAGGCATGTTGATTAGCTTCACCTTCCTTCTTGTAGCTAAAACTCCAAACCTTGGAAAGTGTGTTTCAAGTGTGCGGTATGAGAGCATGAGTATTCCACTGTTACTGCAAACAACATTGTGTGTTGGGTAACCGGAAGTACGCAGGGCCAGGACAAAAGCACATCTTGCAGGTAGTTAGCAACATTCAAACACAATGATGAGGTTTGTGAGCATGCCTTGGACTGACAGAGTTCAGGGTCTGCTCCTTCACACACTGTCCACCCAAGAAAGGTTGACATGGTTTTGGACTTGGCCTTGCCCAAACCACTTAAATGCTAATATCTTATACTTCATTTTCCAATTTCATTGCAGATTTACATGCTCATAAATTAAACTGCATGGCTCAGCATATCTTATGCATTCCAGGATTTGGTCCAGAATGGCCCAAACTACTGCCAATTTTGGCAGGACTCCCTCTGGTCACTGCCTATTCATCTATTACAGAGGCTTTAGGACAAGAGTGTGGACCAGGCAGGTAGAGAACACATTTCTGTGCAAATGAATTCTCGGGCATATAGGAGTATCCCAGATAGTGTCTGACCTCTTGTCTTGAGTCCTTGACTGAGAAAACAAGATGACAGAGCAGTGTTCCCAACCAGCACGGAGTGACTCGATAAAACGTACAATAAACTTTGATTGCCTTATGCCGCTAAGATTTGAGGTCTGTTTGTTAATGCAGCTTACCTGGCCTCTCCTGACTAACACAATCTATCAAGGTCACTCCACTAGAAAGTTCTTGGCTTTGATTCCACATCTGGCCTGCTTGTTAGGAAACTGGTGTCTGTGAATCTCCATAGACTTAGAGACATGCATAAACAAGGTCAAGACCAGAGCTGTAGGTCTGGGCAACATTGGTGGAACTGTGGGAGAGAGTGAGGAGAAAGGCATAAGGATTTCTTCTGTGGACTTGGGGTGGAGCTTTTTGCTTTTTCACTCTTTTTTCTCCCCTTTCATTCGTGGTCATGGCCAGCTGGTACATAGGGAAGACTATTTCTCATGAGTTCTGGCGATTGGCTTCAGCTTTATTGACAGCCATTCACTCCTAAAACAGCTAAAAAAACAAACAAACAAAAACTTCATAAACTGAAGCCTGGAAATAGCCCAAGTGACTTGAGGTTTTTCTCACTTGTAAACGTTTTGAGTATTGTGTCCACAAATTGCAAATCGAGGAACTCAATTTTGAGGCCCAGCTGTTATTTGGAAAAGACCCATCTAGGAATGCAGACTCTTTGCAAAAAATGATTGTGCTTTGTTTTCGTCAAGTACCAGAAAACCATTAAGCTACCAAGCCATATGGCAAATGCCCACACAGAGCAGAGTTGCGAGAACACACCATCATGAATCTTTTTTGAGGGGTGAGGGGTGGGTGGGGGGAGAGGTAGCTAGGACAGGCGTCTGGGTTTTCATTGATGTACACAAAAGCAGATTCACTGTTGTACGGTTCAGCCTTCTAGATTCCTGAGCAAGGATTTTTTTCCCGCTCCTATGAAAAATTCATACAAAAAATTAAGTTATAGTAGATTTTTTTTCTCCTAAGTGTATTTTCCCTTTCAAACAATATGCACTTGAGTTACTGCATATAAAATAGATTTAACTGGGGTGATAGGAACTTCTGAAAGTTTACATACTTTTTCATTTCTTTATGTACTACTTCAGTAAACATGCATTAGCTATCAGTTAGAATTAGGTCCAGCAACATATAGAAGCGAAACTTAAAAAAAAAAAAAAGCAAAACAGGGGTGGTTTAGAAGGTGATTTTTCCCCCCCTGGTAAAAGATTCATAGAGGTTAATTAGTCCTGGGCTGGTATAGCAGCATCAAGGTTATTAGAGTCCCAATTTTGTCTTCCCTGTCAAACTAGTTGGACCTCTACCCAGAATCCACGCTCACTGCCCAGGCCCGTGTAGAAACAGGAGGAAAGTGTGTTGTTTAGACGTTGACCATGCGCGCTCACTCTTCCTGATGCCAAGGAGTCTTGGAAATGTAGCAACATGGCCAGCAAAAGACGGGGCTCCCGGGTTTGAAAAAGATAGTAGAATGGATCTCAAGAGACTTCGCCAGCAGAATCTAACCCTACCTGAGGCCCCCTGGTGTATGTTTTGTTTGCTGGCCTGGAGCCTTCTCTGAAGCAGGAGCAAGATTGTTCCTCTTTCTCCAGCACAGTGGCTGGCGGGTGGTTTTTTTTTTTATTATCCGCTACTCTGCCTTCCTCCCAGTGGACTTCAGGTACTTCTCACCTCCTTTTCCCTCATCTGCTTTTAGTTCCAAGTTGGCAAGTCTGCCCCGGTGACCCGTCCAGGGACTAGAGAGGCTTGGAGCTGGGCTGTGTCGTTTGGCGCTGGCGGAGGACCACCGCGGTGGTTGTGTTTAGTTGGCCTTCCTTGGGGGGCGGGAGGGATGTGGCGCCATCTCCCGGGGCAAGTTGGGCTGAGCCGCCTGCCTAAGCTGGAGGATGCTGAGCGTTTGCCCAAAGGCTGCCAGGTTATGATCATGGGGGACTAGAAACACAAACAGTGTAAACAAGCATCTGGTGGCAGGGAGAGAGAACTATGGATTCTGTTTTGAGCCTAATGAAAGAAAGGAGCCAAAGTCTTTGGAGAACCCCACACAGACCCAGATACTGTGTAAAGAGGTTCAGCCCCAGAGACTCTCACGAGAGGGATGTGTAATTATCTCTGTTTTCTATGGGGCTCCCCAAGCCTCGGAGAAGTAGATTAGGCGACTTGACAGAGTACAGGCACAAAGCCTTCCCTTCCAGGCATGTGACATAGCGGAGCTTTAGCTCCAATCTGTAACACGTCTCTAGCACAGTGCAGCCCTCACCAATAGCCACAGTAACTGTATGTACTTCAGCTTCACCGGTTACAGCCTCTGAAATGAGTCCCAAAGACGCCAGTGTGGCATGGCCAGGGACCTCCTTCCAATCCTGTGCTCTCTTCAGATCTTCTGAAAGTTCTTCAGGCTGAAGAGCTGGGTTGCCTGCTTGCCTGGGAGTCTCATAATTAGGACGAGGGCTTAATTAGCATTTTGCTTCCTCCAAGGGGAGGCTGACGGAGGATCTTCACTCCGACATCTTGAAGGCCCTTTTTGCTTTTGTTCTTAGTAGCATTGTGAGCCCATAGTAACAGCGGGCAAATCTAACAAAGTTGAAAAACAAAAAGTACCAGACTTCAAGTTCACACAGGGACTGATTGCCCAGGAGAAGGTGACACATTCTCATGCATAGAAATGATCGCCCTGGGTCCTGAAAAAATGTGGTCTGCAATCCATGAATGCAAACCACATCTCTTGTTTCCTTTAAGAGGAGAAGTCTGGTCAAGAGGTCTGTGTAATGAAAGATGCTTGTAGAATCCATTTCCATTCTGCCCAAAGCCATCTGCTTTATGTCTATAACAAACAGGGATGTTTATGGCCACATTCCTGGGTTGGGCTCACTGCAGGGACAGGTAAGTTGACGGTATCCCAAGTGATATCAGTACCAGACAACCGCAGTGGCTCATCTTCCCTTCTGGGTCTCTGTGACAGTCTCTGGGGAAGAGCCACAGGAGGAAAAGGCAGTGATAGTTCCATGGTTAAGTCTGAAGGCAGGGATGACATGTCACGGGAGTCACATGTCAGGGAGGGGACACGGTGTGACTCTTCCACCTTGCAGGTGTTCACCAGGGATGCAGGGCTTTCCTGCAGGCCCTGCTGACACTGGCAGAAACAGAGTGGTGCCCTTGACTAGCAGGATGAAATGGTGTTTGGCCGACCCAACAGGTAAGGTGTGAGTCCGTGAACTGGAGAGCGAGCTGAGGCCAGAGGTAGAATCTTACCTGTCTCTAGCTTAATGGTAGACTCTGAGATGGGATTCTCAGTGTGTTAAATCCTCAGCAGTGATTATTGTTCACTCGGCAGGCCTCCATTAACTGCTTATTGACAAACCAGCCTTGGGTGGGAGTGCCTCTCCCTTGCTTACTGGTCCCACTAGACATCGCTGGATGACAAGGCAGGTGGGCCTCCTATCACCTGCATTTACTTCGCTCAAGCCAGAGCCCGGTTTGTTCCCCTGGTCAGCCCCTGGAACCTGTCTGTTTCCACCGTAGCATTGTGTTTCTCTGGGCTGGCTTGGATGGTTCCTTAGTGGGTGTTCTGACCCCGTAACTGAGCCTGGGACTGTGCAGTGGCTGGGATGTCCAGCTGGGACATGTCCAGGACAGTGCAAGGACACAGAGCAGCATGGCTCAGGCTGTCACAGGCATGGGAGGAAAAGGCAGAGAGGCACATAACAAAGGTTCCTGGCTCTCCTCAGCATCGGACCTCATCACCGTTGATGCTGCCTCTCAAACAAATGAAGTTTACAGTTTCTGGAAATTCGAGGGGAAATGAATCAAAGCCCCAGGTGTCTCAGAATACTGTAGTTGAGTGTTTTAATGGCTCTCAAAATGTATATTTTGTAAAAAATGAAATGAAATATTGACAGGCTTTGGAATAGGTGTGGGGGGGGCAAGCCATCTTCTTCAAGTATCTCATCAGGAGGCTGCTCTCCTGAAAAGCTCAGCACACTTTGTGAATAACATCTCATTAAACTACTCCCCCCCCCCCACCGGCAAAGCCACTGCCACGGATGGCAGCAGCTGGAAGGCTGCTTTCTTTGCACACTGCAGGGGGTGTGCCTGCAGCCAAGGAAGGCCTGGAGAACCTGCACTATGCCTACTAGCTTTCTTCCCCCTGGTGCAGCTCCACCTACAGCCAGAACTGAGCCATTCTTAGGTGCTTGGGAAGGGCAGTTGGCCTTCCCACCACTAGGGGCCGGGTCTCCCGTCCAGCTGGTCAGTGCTCTGTGCTAGCCTGAATAGAGTGTAGTCCACCTTGGACCAGCCTATGTGCTTGGGTCTGAAATCCAGCTGACCCCAATGCACAGGAAGCACATGTGAGCAAGTTCTGTCATGGCTGTCGCCCGTGATTTACTAATGGTAAATGTCACCTGACCCACGCCAGAGGTCAGAAAAGCCAGCTTCTGCACAGTATCAGCAGCCGGACAGTTGTCACCCAGCTCTGTGACATCCTTTCTGCTTCCCACTGGAGAGTCTGTGAAGGCAAATACATGCTTGTGCACACACACACACACACACACACACACACACACACACACACACACACACCCTTGCTGACCTGCATGTTTGTTCCCATAGGGCAGGGTGGCCACTGCCGCGGGTGTGGATGTCCCTGAGAAGATGAAGAGCCAGATCCCTGTGGTGCTTCTGGCCTGTGGCTCCTTCAACCCCATCACCAACATGCACCTGCGCTTGTTTGAAGTGGCCAGAGACCACCTGCACCAAACAGGTCGGTCGGGCAGGGGCCCCAGCTCGGTGGAGCCGGCGGGGTGGGCTGTGTGGGGCTGTGCTGGCCGCTGTCCCTGTCACCATTAGTAAAACTGCTCATCAGATTCATCCACCACAGCACTTGGGGCATACGTATATACAACGGGGTATGTTTAGTTCATGTTTGGCCATCACATTGAACATGTCTCCACGTCCCTCCTCTCGACTCACCTTAAGCAAATGCTGGAAAGACACCTGGGCCTCAGTGGAGGTGTTCTCTCCATGGACCTCTGCAGCTTAGTGAACCAAGTGCCTTTGAGCTGCCGGCTATTCTTCAGAGGGTTGTTTTAACATGTGCTCCTTTTGAAGAGTAGATCCTAGACCGTTACTAATGAACCTCCTTAGCATATCCGGTACAGATGGCATGACTTAGCCTAAAATACGTGATCAGAAATGAATATCTGAGGAGTGTTCTATCTCTTTGGCTTTCTGTGTCCATACTAAAGGGGCGAGATAGCATTCAGAATCTGCACACTTGTTTCCAGAAATTGTAAGTCATTTATATGCCTATGTCAGACAGATGAGAAGACTTATTTATTATGGGTTCATGTATGTATGCTTTTTTTTATTTTTGATGCCAGTAACTGGGCCTTGGCACTACCCTTGAGCTCTTTTGTTCAAGGCTAGCTCTACCACTTGAGTCACAACACCACTTCCAGATTTTTCTGAGTAGTTTAGTGGATATAAGAGTCTCGTGGACTTTCCTCCCTAGCTGGCTTTGAACCATGATCCTCAGATCTCAGTCTTCTGAGTAGCTAGGATGACAGGTCTGAACCACCAGCACCTAGCCATTAGTGTATTTTTTTATTACTTTTTAAAAAATTTTGTCTCTCAGGGCATTTTTGTACCAAATTAATTCCTATTTACTTTTTAACTTGTTACTATTAAGTAATTGTACAAAGAGATTACAATTCCATAAGTTCTAAGTACAATGCTTCTTGGTCATTGTCACCCCTTCCTTTATTCCTTCCGTTATCTCCCTCCTGTGCCTACCCACAAGTTACATAAGTCCTATTTACTTTTTTTTTTGTGTGTAGGGCAGTAATGGGGCTTGAAATCAGGGCCTGGGCACTGTCCCTTAGTTTATATACAGAAATCCTCTACAGACATTTGCTTATTTTAAAGAAAATGTTTGCTTATGAAACATATCATTACTGAAAAGAATGGAAATGAATGTCTCTGATTAGCAAAGAATGAGCTCTCGCCAAGGAGTTTTTAAAAATCCAAACACGTATATGCATGAAAATGAATCTAGGAAAAAAACGAGGCCATGAGTGGGGTTGGGAGAGGTGGTGGGAAATGATGGAAGTGATATTGACGAATGACATTGATCAAGATGCATTGTACACACAAACTGCCATGTTGAATTGAAACCCCTTTGTATAACTACTCAAAGACAATTTTAAAAGACAATTGATATATATTAATTAAGAGAAGGCTGGCCAAATGAGCAGTGTCCCTTTTGCCCATAAGTCTATCCTTGCATTACATCGCGCATCCTGTAGCTTCTCTAAGTGGAATTCCCTGAGCTGGGTGAATTTGTATGGTGAACATCTTGTGGCTTTTAAAACTTGATTTGGGATTTTTTTTTTTGCTGTTGTTCTTGTTTACTGATTTTTGATGGAAATTATTCAGCCTAACATATGACTAGTCAATAGCTTCAGACAAACCTAAAGCGTCTATTGACTTTATTAAGAATTCAAGCTTCATTTCTCTTAAGATATTGGATGTAGTCCCAGTTGTAAATGGTTGTTTTCCCAACACGTAGGCACAGACTTACGGGATGGAGGCTGAATTAAATTTAGATCCTGTTTTCTGTTTTGTGGATGGTTTTGGATCAATATAATTGGCCCATATTTCAGCAACAATCCACTTGTATTTTTTCCTAAATCAAATTTTGTCAGCTTAATTAATACTTATCCTTTAACAACGAGTTAGCACCTGTTTGTTTTATATACTTAACATAAGGCATATTCTTCTAACTATTCACCAATGAGTATAGGAAGTGCCTTATGTGAACTTGGTTACTCTTCTCACAGCCCTATGAGGGGGCTCCTGTTTTTCTTTTAGTCAGTTGTGGGGCTTGAACTAAGGGCCTTGGCACTGTTCTTGAGTTCTGTTTGCTCAAGGCTAGCGCTCTTACCACTTTGAGCCGCAGCTCCACTTGTGGTTTTCTGGTGGTTAATTGGAGATAAGAGTCTCACGGACTGTTCTGCCTGGGCTGGCTTTGAACCTCATTCCTCAGATCTCAGCCTTCTGAGTAGCTAGGATTACAGGCATGAGCCACCAGTGCCTGTTTTATAAAGGAGGTGAAAACTCAGTGAGGTCACACCTAGAAGGTGGTAGAGCCTGCTTTCTTATAACCAACCAAGCCATACTGCCTCCATTCATCCAACAGATCTTTTGTTAAACTTCTGTCCATGTGGGGCTGGGAACATGGCCTAGTGGCAAGAGTGCTTGCCTCCTACACATGAAGCTCTGGGTTCGATTCCCCAGCACCACATATATGGAAAACGGCCAGAAGGGGCGCTGTGGCTCAGGTGGCAGAGTGCTAGCCTTGAGCGGGAAGAAGCCAGGGACAGTGCTCAGGCCCTGAGTTCAAGACCCAGGACTGGCCAAAAAATAAAAATAAATAAAAATAAAAAACTTCTGTCTATGTTGAGTGCTGTGCTAAGTAGAAGGGCACATGGGAACAGGTGCACATCCCCCCCCCCCCCGTGTTCCCAATAGGGCAGACACTAATCAGATCCCACCGAAATTAAGTGACAAGAGAACATTCCCAATGCAACCAGTGTGAAGAAGAATGGAGTGGTTTGACTTAGACAAAGAGTCCAAGGGAAGACCCTGTCAACTGCCTGGATAAACTTTTGCAGTCATAGCTGTTCTTTTCCTGCACATCTGGAAACTCACACGTAGGGACGTGATTTATCCCTTGAGAACTCCAGCTGCCTCTGAGCCACCGTCACTTTTTCCTAGGGCTCAGTTTTAGATGCATCCTTAATTTTGCTCTGGTTCAAATTCAGAATTCCAAACGGTGGATTCCAGACTCCGTTCTTTATGCTTTTATTATGGTGACTCAACAGATGCCTACAGAAAGAATGTTAAGTTTTCTGGTCTCTTGGAACAGACATGGAAGTCATCTGCCTCTCTTGTGACCTAGGGACAGGCTGCATGCAGGAAGCTTCTGCCTGGCACACCCCCATCTAGCTTTGGCTTGCTGCATAGCCAAACTCGGCCCTGGTTGTTCCTGGGTCCTGGGATTTCTCCCCTGTCTTCTTCCCCTTAAATATGCAAAACCTACTAAAGAAAAGAATGAACAGTGGACTTCAGAGGGGTCACTCCTGTCTGTGACCTTTGGGTCACAGAAGGAGGTCATTGGCTTAGCAGTCACCCTTGGTGTCAAGTACCCTTGACAGGTACATGACCTTGAGCAGTTCACTCTACCCCTCCGGCTTGTATCTCCTCAGTTGTTGCACAAGGCTACCTCCTAAGTTGGCAAGGTTATTTTCTTTAAGACTTAAATAAGATGATATACGGAGTGTCTAGCCCCTGCAAGAGATACCAGGTCTCTTCTCTTATATTTTGAGTAGGCCCCAAGTCAGTGCTGGCCAAAATTAGGTTACCATAATATTCTCATATCTATGCATAGAATTAAGAAACCCACAGAACAGTGTCGCCTGTTTTTCCTTTACCTCTTTCTTGCTACTTTATGATGTTACTTCCTAACGATCTTCCCTACCCTCCACATGCTTGTGGCATCCCAGATTAAATTGCATCGTAAAGATAAACAGCCCAATCTAAAAGCCCTGCCTTTCCCCCCCACCCCCACCCACTTTGGACAACCTTGAGAAGGGGAAAGGTATTTTATGGCTGCTGGTTTTTCCTCTGGGTGACCTGCATGTTAACCAGAAGCGTATTTATTGTGATACCATTTACACCAGCAATTTTCTACGTTCGGTAAGACTGTCTGATGGGTGTCCGGGGTGAAGTGTGGCACTTTGGCACTACCCCTGTGATTTTCGTTTTAATTCTCCCTCACACAGTGCATATGGGCAGAAGTAAATGCACCCTGATAGAGTGGTGTTGTACGATCTGAGATCAGGGGTGAAATGAAGCTGTAATAATTCCACTTAAGGCAGAGAGAGCCCCAGTTCTGTTCCTTCTGGGCTTTCAGAGGAACCAAGATAGCACAAGTAAATATCGCGTAGGTTTTTGAGCTCACACAGACGTTTATTTGTCAAATAGAGTGATTTTAATATATATTCATTGGCAGTGTTATAGCATAGTTTGAGGGATAACAGTGGTCAATTTTACGTTTCTAATTTAAAATATTTTTCCTGAAGAAGATAGGTTTAAGAATATTGGATTATTCCAGCAATTGTTTCAAACCAAGATAAGTTTTCCCCTAGCCTGTGAGGCCTCTAAGTTCAGAGGTTACATGTGTTGCATTGTTTCAAAAAGAAGTGCTTCTCTGACTTAACAAAAAACAAATCATTCTTAGGAGAGCAACACAAAGGCACAGTAATACATATGTGCATCTGATCATATAAAATAATATTTGGCGTAAATGAACCCCAGGAAATGGAAAAAAGGGTTTTTTCCTTTACTAAAAAAAAGTGTGTGTGTGTGTGTGTGTGTGTGTGTGTGTGTGTGTGTGTGTGTGTTTCTTGTCCTTCTCTTTCTGTCTGGAGATGTGACTTGAATGAGTCAGATCTGGGGAGGGTCTGGGAAGTACCCATTTCCTTGGTAATTGTTTTATCCTGCACACCAAGGCCCCAGACCCTTCACACAGCCCTGCATCTGGGTTTCACTGCCCCCCAAGCAATGCCAAAGAGGGACGATTGCCTATATGAACTTGAGATGTCCCCCCACCCCGTTCTCTTTCCCTAGAATCCTCTCCTCTTCCCCCCAACCAAATACAGCTGAAACATTTCTAGGGTCCTGTTTTTATACTTTGTTTAGTTTCACTCTCAAGCCTCAAAAAAAAAAAAGTTGTTGTAAACTACATATCCAGTAAAAAGAGTATCTGGAATCTGAAAAGAACCCTCAAACCCAACCATAAAAACACATTCAAAGATGGGTGCTGGTGACTCATGCCTATAATCCTAGAGATACTCAAAAGGCTGAGATCTGAGTTCAAAACCAGCCCCCGGCAGGGAAGTCTGTGAGACTCAGACTCTATCTCCAATGAACCACCAGAAAACTGCAAGTGGAGCTGTGGGTCAAAGTGGTAGAGTGCTAGCCTTGAGCAAAAAAAAGTTGAGAGACAGCACCAAGGCATTTAAAAACAAACAACAACAACAAAAAAGCCAAGCCTAAATGGTCACAGGGCAGATGATCCCACGTTGATAATATTCTTGAAATGACTAAATGATGTAAGGAAATTGCTAGTCATGACAGGTTTGGGATGGGAGTATAGAGAGAAGACAGAAAGTGGTGTCGGCACTGAGGAGTAGCACAAATGATAGGCTGGAAGCTTGCATATCTTGACAACGCTGGTGACGTGAAAACTCTAGATGTGATGAAGCTCTATACAACTGAGATACAATCACACTTTCTGTATACCCATACACACACGCACATGCGCTTATTAAATAAGTGCAGATAAAGCTGCTGAAATTTAAGCAAGATCAATGGATTCTCTCAGTGTCTAGAAAATCAAATCCACTAGGATATTGAAAAAAATCTGCTGATCTTATAAGATTTTAACAATTATCTCATAATTATCCATATCTGGGATACCGAGATCATTGCAAGATGTTACCAGTGGGGATAGCTCCGTAAAGGATATGTGAGATCACTTGATATATTTTTTTCTGTACAACTATATAAGCCCATAGTTACCCCCCAAATTAAAACTCCAATGAACAAAAAAAAAAACACAAAGAACTGAAACAACGTACTTCATTAATGCAAGAGTGAGTTCTTCACTGAACCTCTTCCAGGGATTTTCCACACAGCTACTTCATGTCCTGCACACAGTTCTGGAGTGGGGTTGAGTGGCAGCAGTCCCACGTCAAAGGAATGGGGACGTTGAAATCTGGACAGGAAGCGTGCCCTGCAAGGGTTTGGCCAACCCTGTCTCAGGCATGTCCCCCTGCCACGCCAAGGGATACCTCTTCTCCTGAGCATCCGGTACTGTTTGTCACCCTGGGCTTTAGCTATTACTGTTAGACCAACCAGTCACCCCAAACGCTTAGTTCCCTGTGGAGACAGCTCCAGGGCTGATATGCCAGGCCTGCTAACCATCTCTCTCTTCCAAATGGGAAGTGATGGTCAGTCAGTCAGAGTCAGGGACTAGCATTTGGCTCCTCTGCCAAGCAGACCATTAAGAGAACCCATGCAAAGAGCATTTAGAAAAGCCAGGCCAGCGTCAGGGAAGACAGTCGATGAAGTAGAATTCCCAGCAGCACAAAGGGCATTAATTAAAACGAATTGCATAGATGTGGCTGTATAAATATTCCTAAAGATGAGGTTGTCGAGACACAGTTAGACCTTGGGGAAATTTATGAGTTACTGATAATTATAGGGAAAATAAATTTGAAAGGACAAAATCATTTAAGAATAAATTTTATAAACTAATGAGATTGGTAACTTGCAGGGATGGGTGAGGACTGAAGAGGATTGGGGGGTAGGGGAGGAATTAGAAGCAAGGATCAGCAGTAAGCCCCCGTCTTGAGCATGTGCCTCTTTTTATAGCTCTTACTCTCACAATGTAGAAACATACCGGAAAAACTAAATATATGATTAAAGCTTACCAGGACACCGGGGAAACTCAAGAAGAAATACCAAGCATAACAAATGAGGCTCACATAGCCACGCAGAGGCAGGAGGAAGAGAAAGAACCACCCCCACCCCCAGGACCTCAAAAGCAGCAATGCGTCCTGCAAAAGCCTCTGGACACTAGCATTGTCCTGGGTGAGCAAAGCCTGGTTAAAAAAAAACTACCTTATATAAATAATAATTATGGGTGACAGACCCTGGTTTGATTTTTTTTTTTTTAACTAGTGAAAAAGGGAAGAGAGGCCAGAGTGAACTCTGTGACTTTGGACTTGGATTGACAGGTTTAAGTATGAACACAATTTTATATGTGCACATGTGGGTGTATAATTACAGAAATAAATACGGGGGCTGGGGATATGGCCTAGTGGCAAGAGTGCTTGCCTCGTATACATGAGGCCCTGGGTTCAATTCCCCAGCACCACCTATACAGAAAACGGCCAGAAGTGGCGCTGTGGCTCAAGTGGCAGAGTGCTAGCCTTGAGCAAAAAGAAGCCAGGGACAGTGTTCAGGCCCTGAGTCCAAGCCCTAGGACTGGCAAAAAAAAAAAAAGAAGGGAACAGAAATCAATACGGAGAGGTAGGTGATGGTGACGATGGTGACTCTTGACTAGTCATAGAGGCGATGCTAACAGCAGTGATGGTAGAGCTGGTGGTAGTGGTGCTAATGGTCTCGTAGGTCATAGTACAACCGAAGTGCTCCTATTATCATGAAAGTGGCAGATCTTGTTGGCTGATGACACTGATGGACAGTTGACGGTTGCAATATTGGTGATCAGGTAGCTTCAACCTGGATGAGCGGGGTAGGAAGTTTGTATTTAAGTTGTGAAATACTTTTCCTAAGATCTCATGATCCCCAGATGTAATCTTCCCCTGGAGCCTAGTATTTCACAACGCGCAGACCTCTGAATGCTCATCCAACGGTAAGGCTCCACAAAAGCTAAACTCAAGCTAGATAATCCTGGCACATTTGCCACATTCTCGGAGAGTCACTATGTTTACCCATGGGTCAAGAGCTCTCCAAGGACCCACCATGGCAGTAAAATTCTGCCTTGTTTATCTACTCCAGTATTCCTCAAGCATATTGGGTCATTAGGTCCTTTTTCTTTAAAGAAAATAGTAGGTCCCTATTTACCATTACACGGATCAATTAGAGAAACACTCACTAATACTTGAAGTGAACTGGTAAATAAAACCTAGAAGAAGAAGAAGGAAAAAAAAAAAAGCATTTCCCTGCAGGGACTAATTTATAAGTGTTTAATAAGAATGGTTGGCTTTAGGTTAGTTTAGATTGTCTTATATTGCAAGTGCAAAAGATCATCCTAAATTTGCATAAGCAGAGTTGACCAAGGAATATTTTAGACATGTAATTTAGAGGCATTACTAGAAGAAGCAAACCTCAAAAATGAAATTGAACTAGCTGTACAGTATTTACAGCCTAAGAAACTTGTATTCTTTTACTTCATACTTATAAAATTGGAAATTTGGCCATTGTAGGCAAGTGGCCCTTGTTTACTTTGGCACCTGGGGCTGGGTTAACAAAATAACCTTGGATGACTGAACAGAATAACCTCTCCATAGTTCATGCCAATCTGTGGTTCTCTACTGGCATTTAAGAATCGCCTTGGAAAAACTTACTCAGTCTTATTGCCAGGGAGCAGACTTAGGTGCAGCTTGGAAGATACACTTTTGTGTGTGTGTGTGCTGGTCCTGTGGCTTAAACTCAGGGCCTGGGTGCTCTCTCTGAGCTCTTTTGCTCAAGGCTAGCACTCTACCATTTGAACCACAACTCCACTTCTGTCTTTTTGGTACCTAATTGGAGGTAAGAGTCTCACGGATTTTCCTGCCAGGGCTGACTTTGAACCTAGATCCTCAGATCTCAGCCTCCTGATTAGCTAGGATTACAGATGTGAGCCACCACACCCAGAAGGATGCATTTTTTCTTTTAGGATGCACTTTTTTTTTTCTTTTATCAGTAAGAATAGTGCAGACTTAGACTTCTCTTTGAAAAACTGCAGAAGAACCGATGTTAAAATATTGTGATCTTCAAGCCGGGCACCCATGGCTCATACCTGCAATCCTAGCTACTCAGGAGGCTGAGATCTGAAGATCGCAGTTCAAAGCCAACCCAAGCAGAAAAGTCCCTGTGAGACTCTTATCTCCGGCTAACCACTCAAAAGCCAGAAGTGGCACTGTGGCTTAAGTGGTAGAGTGCCAGCCTTCAGCACAAAGAGGCCTTGAGTTCAAGCCACACAACCAACAACAACAGCCACAAAAAAAAGGGAGAAGCAGCAGCCCAGGGACAATGCCTAAGCCCTGAGTGCAAACTCTAGAACTGGCAGAAACAAAAGCAAACAAACAAAAAAACCCTACATTGTTCTCTTCGGGTCATTCTACCTATTGTTGGCCTTGGAGCAAATTCCTGTTTCAGGCTTTTGTTCTTGCCAATTTGGGGCTCGACCTGAGTAGAGGAGGTTGACTAGCGGGTCATTCGGGTCTCTTCTCTAACTTGATGTCTTTAACCTTGAGGGTAGCATCCATTACTCCACCAGATGTGCTTAAAGAATTAGGAAAATGGCTTCCTGGTTCCTGCAGCCATCCCCTTCCCATCTCTGAATAATCATTAGTCTTAACACGAATAATACAAAAGAAGGTAGCTAAGCAGTTTAAATTTCATCCATAAAATGAAGCCCAAGTGTTTCACCACAGCATTTAACTCCATGACCTTTTTTTATTGAATCCCTTGGCAGATCTTGGACAGTTTCCTTGAGTGTAAATTACCATGAAGGTAAATTGAAAATGTATCAAGAAATGGGCAAAGATATTAGTGCAGAATCAGGAAGTCATCGAGCTTCAGTTGTTCTGAAGATTTAAAAAAAAAAATTGTCCTTTCAATACAATTAAAGGGAGGGAACCAGAAAGTCTTTCCAGACCCAGAAGGGAAGTTTAGATGCCATGAAATACTGCTGCTCTGTTGTTTACTTTGCCAAGTCTTTACAAAGTTCTACACAAAGCAAGCAAGACGTTTGGAAAAGAAGAGAAACATCACACTGACAAACCCCGGCTTTAAAACATCCTGGAGAGCAGAGGGTGCTGTGTAACGTGCAGGAAGAGTATGTTGATTGAAAGAAAGACACTTCACAGACAGAAGCAAAGGAGACTGAGGGCAGACAGAAGAACAGCAAGGACCGAGGGCCAAAGAGGGAGGCTGGGTAATCACGCGTCCAGTGGCTCACTGCGGCTCCAGAGGCCAAAACTCTACTTTGGGACAGCGGGATTCCTAAATCTGCTTTTCTGTCTAGCCCAGATTTCTGCAATCTGGGCGTGCGGTGGCCTTCAAACGTGATGGGCGTTTGCTGCAGAGTGCAGAATGGAACAGTAAATAGGAGGTCTCACAGCTATTCAGACTGCACAGGCTAAGAGCTCTCTGGCTGAAGAAACGAACAAACAAACAAAAAAATGTGTTAAATATGCTTGGAATCGGATGAGAAAATTATAGCAAAGAGTGCCCAGATGGCTCTGAAGCCTGCATACCCTCATGCTTTCCAGGCTTAACCTTGCAAGCCAAGTTTAATCACAATAGCATCGTTTTGAAAGCATACGTACCCATTCAATTGAGATACTGGCCCCTTTTCTTTTCTCTCTGTCTGTGTCTCTGTCTCTCTCTCTCTCTCTCTCTCTCTCTCTCTCCTCTCACTCTCTCTCTCTCTCTCTCTCTCTCTCTCTCTCTCTCTCTCTCTCTCTCTCTCTCTCTCCTATCCGTCAGCTTCCTTTCCTGTTTATTCCATTCCCGACAACACTTACAACAATTGCTCCTGTTCTCTCATAGATTTCTACCTTTCAAGGCCTTGTTTCCAGGGTGCTTTTCAGCCGCTAGCACAGTCAAAGGAAAAAAGCAAATGAACAAAGCATTGCAGAAATGGACAGGGGCTCTGGGCTGTGCCTACATGGCCCTGAGTTTCTCCCAGTAGAAGTCATGGAACTAAGTCTTCCCAAGGAGAAGGGAAAAATCTGGAATCTGTCTGTGCTCTCCTGGGCAGTCATAGCAGAGAATTCCCTTTGCTTTGCCCAGCCATTCTGATACGTGAGGTTTTGCTTTAAATATGTATAGCGATTCTTAATAAAATGCTGATGAATGTGCCAAGGCGTTCTCTGAGAAAATAATGAAGTTTTTACCATTTGGAATTGCCGTTAATGTCTTTGTGGCTTTGTGGTTTGTAAGGCGGCTGGAATTTTAAGCAGCAGTAACATTTGATTGAAGTCCAGTCTTGTAGAGGGAGATGGTTATATTTTTCAGGTCAGTCCACAAGGAGTTTGTTTCTCTGTCCTTCCCTGAAGTGATCTGTTTTAAAGCCAGGTCACTCACAGAAAGGTAGGGTTGCCTTATGTTCTCTTTACTCCTGGCTGGCTTAACCACCACCTCCCCAAACCTCAGAGCAGGAAATGCGTAGAACAGACCCCGATTCAAATCCCAACCCTGCGTTTTGGGTGACATATGGCAAACTGTGTTCCTGTTTATCTAGGAGCCTGGGGCTGGGACATGGTTGTTGTGGCCATGTTTGGAAAAGACATCCTGCCCCAACTCCCCCCCTGCTGAGCCCACCGAGCCCAGAAGTAGAGGCAGCGTCCAGTGTCAGCCCCTCAGACACGCCTTGAACTCTTCATGAGCTCATTGTAACTAGGTAGATGTTGAAGATGTAGATGTCTCCACATACTTTTTTCCCCCGTTATTTCCATATAAGAAATCAGCTGCGCCTGAAACATAAAATATGGAGGAGGCATGCTAGAATAAGCAGCTGGTCACAGATCCATGGGTTAGCTGGGACAAACACATTCCTCCCCACCTGTTCCAGGATCTAGGAAAAAATAGGAAATGAGAGGGTGTGGCAACCACCTCAAATATTCTTCTCAGGGGACGTGGCACAGGTGCAGGATTGCAAGCGCCACGAAGCAAGCAAGTTCTATGCCTCCGTTTACATCCCATCTGCTAACAGCCTATTGGTCAGAGCAAGTCTCATGGCCGAGCCCAAAGTCAAGGGGTGGGGAAATACATCCACCTCTGTGTTATGCTGTAATTGCAGAGTGAGGAATTGGGACCAATAATTCAATCTACCACGGCCATTTCCAGCACAAAGAAAATTGGATAGGATTTTGTGGTATGACAGCTAGTGTTTAACTGTATAATTGTGGATGCAAAATACCCATATAAAGTCTTTGGTTATAAAATTGCTAATAAAAGAATAATTCAGCGATACCAAGTAGCATTTATCCCAGGTATTCAAGGACAATATACCATAAAGATACCTATTAATATCTGATATTACTAAGATGATATATTTTTTATGAAACCTAAATCATCATCTCAATACATACTTAAGTCATCCAATAAAACCCAGTACCTACCCAGGGATTTTTCTAACCCTCTTCCTAAATTGGAACTGTAAGGACCCCTCCCCAGCGTGGTGGGTAGTGGCTTCACACTTCAGAAACATTCCTGCACGAGCAAAGGGTTAGAGCCGAGTTTTCATTATTCTCAGGTGATGTTACTGTATCCCTAGAAAATCCAGAAGCCTTTGAAAGACTATATGGAACTATCAAGTTCAGTGAGGTAACCTAGCTTCAAAATAAACCAGCCCAAGCATGAGGCTTCCTATGTAACAGTCACAATACACTATAAGGAATATATGTAATAAATTACAGTAAGACAAGATACTATATGCAAAAGTAAACGGCAAGAGATGCATGTCCCCAGAGCTAAACCACCCTATTGTTCCTGTGATTCCATCTTTAGTATTTTTTTTTATTTTTTTAATGCTATCTTGCTAGTTTCCAGAGGGGAAGAAGAAATAAACAGGGAATGCTAGCTGTCACTTTAAAATCACAGGCAGGTGTTGTTTTGATAACCTCAGGGTACAGATGGTATCGCTTCATATTAACTGGTATATGTGCTTCCTAGAAAGAAAAGGCAAGTTCAAGCTCATGCCCTTCAGGAACTCTCAGTCTCTTGGGAACGACAAGGGCAGGCAGATCTTTACCGTATAAGTGCTGTAACCAAGGTGAGCCTGGTGGCCGAGGGTTAGGGGAGAACTGTCCCCATGTAATGGCAGGGGGCGTCGGGGGGGCGGGGAGGGGTTGAGATATGGCTCACCTAAAAGGCACCACTAGGATTGTGACCAAGAGCAGAAAAGAAGAGAAAGGGCTCAGGCTCAGGAACATTTAGAGGGCAAGTAGAGGTTTTAGTTCAAATTGTTATTTTTATTGACTCTTCTCTCCTGGATGCTATTAAAAAAAAAAAAAAAAAACAACCCCGAGAACATTGATTTCTCAATGTGCAAAAACTGTGCTGTCAGGACGAGCTAAGCCCTCGCAGGTGACACCTGGGGACCAGAGATGTTGAGCAGAGCAACCCGGCTGGGTCCTTGTCTGTAAAACTCCATCCGTGGGGCCCTGGGGGCTCCCACAGATCTCTCCCAGGCTTTACAGAAGCTCCACCAGAGGCTGTTTTTTTTTTTAATTATAATTTATTATCTTTAAGTACGTGTACAAAGGGATTAGACTTTATGGGTTTACCGCCAGCTTACGAGTACAATGCGTCTTGATCAGTATCGCCCCTTTCACCCGTCTTCTTCCCCCATCCCTTCCAGCCCACACCTCTGCTCCGGTTTCCTAGTTTCGCGGCCTACAGTTTGAACGTTATGACCGAACTCTCCCTCCCCACTTCCTCTCTTCGTTCATCTCTCTGAGGGAGTGTTTTCTGGAGCACTCTCTGCCCACACGGGCTCCTCTGACATAGCTACCCCTGTTAGTGCCGTGCTGGGTTGTCACACAGCAACGCGAGGTGCTCTCCTCCCAGAATTCCAAGAGGGAGGCAAACCAGGAGCGGGGAGCTCCAAACTTGAGTGGGCTCCTTCACTATGGCCTTCTGACGTCAGCACCACCGAGGCTTATTTCTAAAGGGTAACCGAAATGCAGGGGTAGTAGCAGCGGGCCTTGCCTAGTGTCATTTTTCTGAACCAGATGCCTTTCTGCCATCTCAAACCTTTTGGGTAATGGACAAAATCTTAGAGAAGAGTAGGTTGCCACAAATTATACTGAAGAAATTTAAATATCCCTATCATCTTATAGCAGCAGTCTATAAACTTTTTCCCCTTACAAATGATGCTTTAGAACCCGAAGATCGCACTGATGAGTTTTACTAAACATAAGAAGAAAAATTTAGTTGTGTCTTCTCGGAATTTAGAAAGTTCCCCGGGCTGGTACATTCCATAAGGCCAGTACAACCTTGATACCAAGACCTGATTAGGATCAGAAGTGGAAGGAGAGTTATAGACCTGTCTCCCTCCCTATAAAGAACTAGCAGAGTGGACCCATCCATACATAAAAAAGATAAGGTATCTCTTCCTAGTTGGATTTATCTCAGGAATACAATGTTGGTTGAAGATTAGAAAATTAATCAACGCAATCCACTATATTAACCGACCAAAAGAGAAAAAAATCACAATTATTTCAAGAGGTATAGACCCCCCCAAAAAAATCATTTGATAAAATGCAGTATTCACGGTTGAAGGAAGCCCTGACACTAGAGGTAGCAGGTGGGGCTGGGAATATGGCCTAGTGGCAAGAGTGCTTGCCTCCTACACATGATGCTCTTGGTTCAATTCCCCAGCACCACATACATGGAAAACGGCCAGAAGTGGCGCTGTGGCTCAGGTGGCAGAGTGCTAGCCTTGAGCGGGAAGAAGCCAGGGACGGTGATCAGGCCCTGAGTCCAAGGCCCAGGACTGGCCAAAAAGTAAAATAAAATAGAGGTAGCAGGAAGCGTCTCTTCCAATAGCATGCTGAACACCATCTGGGCTCCCTCCACACAGGTGTCCTGATTTTCAGAGGCTGCACTCACCACTGTATCTCTCATCAGATAAATCCACCCCCCACCCTGCAAAGTTCACAGTGTCCGCAGGGAAGTTTCCATTGCTAACCAGCTCAGCCCGGGTCTGTTCCCCATTGACAGCTCATCCCTGCGCGTCAGGACGCGTCTCTCATCACCCATCAAGCCCGGCTCTTCCTAATTCCCATCCCCTCGTCTTTCACAGACCTCAGATCCTCTTTGGAGCTGGGCGTGGGGGTGCATACCTGTCATCCCAGCTGTTTGGGAGATGGAGGCAGGAAAAGCACAAGTTAAAGACTAGCCCTGGCAAACCTCATAAGATATTGTCTCAAAAGCAAACTAAGCAGGCAGAAGGGCTGGGAGGTGGGAGCGGTTCAAGTGGTAGGGCACTTACATTGTATGTACAAGGCTTCGGTTTAAAAAAAAATCCATTGGAGCTAAGACTTTGGTGGTGGTGGTGGTGGTGGTGGTGGTGGTGGTGGTCATGTTGGACTCAGGGCTCAGTCCTCAGATCTCAGCCTTTTGAGTAGCTAGAATTACAGGTGTGAGCCACCAGCACCAAGCTAAGGCTCTTAATAAGATGACTTATCCCACACAGGACACGTTGTGATATACCTCCAAAATAGTCAGCCTGCCTGGCTCGGCAGCCCACGGACCAGGCTGCCCCTCCACATCCTTCCTTCCTGTAGAAGGGCTGCTGTGCATTAGAGAAGACTGTAGAAAGGCACGAAGTCACTGAGGTTGAGACTTCTCCCTGGCCTTCGGCTCCGCCTGGGAGACAGTGACATGGTCCATTCCCACCCTAGACGAGGCAGAGATTATTAGTGCCATGTATCTGTCTGTCTGAACCAACAGCATCCCTGCTCTCCTCTGCCTAGGAATGTACCGAGTGATCCAGGGCATTATCTCCCCTGTCAGTGATCACTATGGCAAGAAAGACCTGGTGGCTTCCCACCACCGGGTGGCCATGGCCCGGCTGGCCCTGCAGACGTCCAACTGGATCCGCGTGGACCCCTGGGAGAGTGAGCAGGCGCAGTGGATGGAGACGGTGAAGGTGCTGAGGTGAGCGGGAAAGGCTGTGCACACACACACACACACACACACACACACCCTCGTGTGATAAGGGAAAGGAGCTGCAGGCATCTCACGATTCAAGAAAGATAAATTGCTTAAAAGGCTACCCAAGGCCAAACAGGTGATAGGATTAGACAGTCCGTCGTATCGGAAATGCTCAGAGCGCTTGCCGGGAATGAACTCCTTCCATCTCCCACCAGAGGCTGGGGGCGGGGGCGGGGGGAGGGGTCCCAGAACCATCCACACTCACCTGAACTCATTCGCTGCCCAAGGTCCACGGCCAACCACCAGGGGGACCCAGGCCCTGGCTCTTTTCCATCGTCCTCTTGCATTTTGCTTTTCCAGCAATAGCGGGGTTTGAAGTCAAGGCCTCACACTTGTGACGTAGGCCCCTCTACTACATAAACCCTTTCTGCTCTGGTCTTGATGTTTTTTGCCTTGGCCAGTTTGGTCTAAAATCCTCTCCTTAGGCACCCTCCTGTATCTGGGATGACAGGTATCTGTCACTGTACCCAGCTATTGGTCGAGATGGGGGGACTGTTTGAGCTGGCCTTGAACCACAATCCTTTCTGTGGTTAGTATATCCCCAGTATTACAGGAGTGACCTACCTGTCCCTGGCCACCTTACTGATTTGTTGTTGTTGTTGTTATGGGGCTTGAACTCAGAGCCTTTATGCTCACAGCTAACCTTCCACCACCTTGAGCCGCAGCTCCACGTCTGGTTTATTAGGTGGTTAATTGGAGATAAGGGTCTCATGGCCTTTCCTGCCCAGGCTGGCTTCAAACTATGATCCTTAGCCTCCTGAGTTGTTAGGGTTACGGGCACAAGCACACCAGCATGTCACTGAGAGAAGTGTAGAAAGAATAGAATAAAGCTTAACTTGGCAGCTTTCACCAGCCATACAGAACCATCAAACTGTGTTCACCAGGTCTCTGTAAGGACCCAGGTGGCATCTACTGTCTGTCCCAGCACCGGGGCACAAGGCCTGGCATGCGGGAGGCTCTTGAATATCTGCAGAATGAGTGAAGAAGTAGGTCAGAGCTGAAGCTCTGAGAGCCGGGGTCGGGGGGTGGCTTTGGGAGCTGGAGCACGGCCCACCTGAGCCCATGGCTTTACACTACAGACATCATCACCAGGAGCTGCTCAGATCCCCACCCCCAATGGAATCCGAGGACGAGGGCAAGGCACCAACAGCCCCTGCAGGTAGGTGCTGACCCCTTGTCTTCGGAGGAATGGTGTTGGATCCTATGAGAACTGACATGGTCACGGCTGTGGAAGGCTGGGGCCCAGCCTCAGGACGCACAAAGAATCTGGTTGAGGCGACCCTCCCAAGGTCCACGGTTCAGATTAGACCACCTGCCACACCACCGCTGTGCCCTGCGGGATTTGCTGCCCAGAGGAGTTTGCCTACCCCATGATTTATGCTTGTGATAGGGATTACCACAGATTATCAGCAGGGCCATTCAAGGATAAACTGGTAAGTGGTGTTGAGGTGTTGTTGTTGTTGAAGCCTTAGTCTTGCTGCACTGTCTGGTACTGTGTGTTGTTGCAAATTACCACACCGGTCTCAACACTTCTGGCCACCGGGGCTTGGCCTTTACCTGGGGCTTCTGTGACCCACACAGCCTTGCAGGGTCTAAGCCAGAGCCACGGAGCTTGCTGTATTCTGAGGCTGCTTGGGTGTGACAGTGTAAGGTGGTCAGCCCTCTGAGGGCCTTCCCTGCCCTTGACCTTCAGGGCCGAGCACAACTCCACCAGACTCAGAGAAGCAGATGCTTTAACTCTGAGTGGTTAGTTTTAGGTGCTGCCCGTCTGATGCCTATTCCTGCCCTCCTTTCTGGTGTCCTGCGTAGACCCAGATATCCGTCTCCTGCTTCTGAGTGTGTGGGCCGTGGTTGACACCCCCATTTGTAGCTATGTTCAAATGCAGTTCCAGTACACACTGCAGACAGTACAGACTGCAATCCCCACAGTGCCATAGACTTTATTGTCTCCACTTATGGTTGGAAGACACAGGCCCCTGGGCTAGGTGACGGTCAGGGTAGCTGCAGATCTAAAACATCCATACCCAGAGCTCCTCAGCATCATTAACTGAGGACAGCCAAACATCCAGAGTTGATGGTGCGGGCTGGGGATATGGCCTAGTGGCAAGAGTGCTTGCCCCGTACACATGAGGCCCTGGGTTCAATTCCCCAGCACCACATATACAGAAAACGGCCAGAAGTGGCGCTGTGGCTCAAGTGGCAGAGTGCTAGCCTTGAGCAAAAAGAAGCCAGGGACAGTGCTCAGGCCCTGAGTCCAAGCCCCAGGACTGGCCTAAACAAACAAACAAACAAACAGAGTTGATGGTGCCTTGTGGTATTTTCCTCATACTCTGTATAAATTCCGGTTCTATCTGCTTCTCCAAAGCCAGATTAAAGGCAGAGCACACGGACCCTGATGCCACAAGCGTCCTGTTTCTGTCAGTGTGTCACTGTTAGCACCTGTCATGTTGCCTCCCTGTTTGGAGTTACATGCTCTAGACTTGAACAGAGTGACCCCGTCTCAAAGTTTGACAGTGACCGTGTGAATGCCTTTGTGAGGCCTGAAGATGGGGATGGTCCAGAGCTGACCGTCTCAGACAAGGTGACCGTGAGACCTACATAGAATTGTCCTGTGGAGTAGCAGGCACCACCTGCCTGGCAGACGTACCTTAGATTTGAGGAACAGAGGACGTACAGGCTCTCATCCCCTCAAGGAGAAGCCCCGAGGGAATAGTATTCCTTTGTGCCATTGTTAGTGAATCAAATAACACCTAACATTGAAGCTGATACTTGGAAACTGTCCCCACAAAACCTCCTGGGAGAACAGGGGTGTCTTCTCTGTTCTCTGACCTATGGGAACAGCAGGGGTGTGCTCTGTGCCCCAGGAGACCTGGAATTAAATGTCCATCACCTAACTATCCCTCCCGAGGGATAAACTTAATTGAAAGACCACACACTGGTTTCCTGCTATACTACAGAGGCTGGGTAAATAAGAAATTAGAGTAACATGCCTGGCCATAAAGGAAATGAAGATTAAGATGGCTCTGAAATTCCATCTCATCCCAGTTAAATTGGCCAATATCGTGAATTTGAACAACAAATGTTGGTGGATATGTGGGGAGAAAGGAACCCTGTTGCACTGCTGGTAGGAATGTAAGCTAGTATAATCACTCTGGACAGCAGTCTGGAGGTTCCTTAAAAACCTAAACATAGATCTCCCCTATTACCCAGCCATACCACTCCTGGGCATTCACCCAGAACACCAGCAGCCAGGATACCATAAAGACATTTGCACACCCATGTTCATTGCCGCACTATTCACAATAGCCAAGTTGTGGAAACAGCCCAGATGCCCTACAATAGATGAGTGGATCAAAACAAAAAAAAATACACTACCATTAGAAAGAATAGTATTATGTCATTTGCAGGGAAATGAATGGACCTAGAAGAAAGCATGTTAAGTGAGGTAAGCCAAGCTCAGAGAGACAAACGATGCATGTTTTATCGCATATGTGGAAGCTAGATCTAAAATACATTGGGACATGATAAATTATACAGGACCCCAGGCATTCACACACAGTGAGACCCAAAGCGGATACTCTTAGGAGAGGAACACAAAGGTGCAGTGCCTATATGTATCTGATCAATCGAATAATGCTTATTGGAGTGAACTCTAGTTTTTGGTTGTTGTTGTTGTTTTTTTTGCTGTTTTCTTCTTGTTTTGTTTGTTCATTTATCTGTCTTTGGGAGGGTAAAGGGGGGGACACAGAAATGTAGGGACCAAGCACGGGCAAATGCGGCAGTGGTACTCACTAGACACAATGTTGAAAATGAACTACGTAACTTGTGAGTGGTGACAGGAGAGGAAAACTGGGAGACAGAGAGGGAAGGGGTAACGTTGCTCAGAAAGAAATGCACTGGTTATCTGACTTCGGTCATTGTAACCCCTCTGTACACCACCTGTCTAGTAACAATAAAAATTAAGAAAAGAAGAAGAAATTAGAGCTAAACCTCAGAGCTGTCTGTAGTCCAGTGCTCATCCACATATACATGCTGCATACGGAGACCAGCCCAAGTTAGTAAAAAGTGTGAGTGACCACATATTTTGTACATACAATTCTGTTGATTTTTTTAAAGGCCCTATGCTTAAGAGATAATTCATAAATGTTGGAGGATGGTTGGTTGCTTGATAAGCAGCTAAATAAATGGGTGAATCAAAAGCAGTTGAATTATATAGCCCTTTCTGTGTGCCAAACACTGTTCTAATATGAGTCTGTAATAACCTTACGAGGTCAGTACCATTGGCCTCCTCGTTTTAAGGCTGAGGTCATGCGAGTTAACTACATAGTAGAAGCAGAATCTGAACCTAAGGAATCTGGCTCTGGAGTCTTCGTTTGTACCCCCCAAGAATCCAGGCATGCAGGAAGGGAGCAATGTTCTAATATCGTTTATTTGACCCATCTTGTGCTGCCAGAGTGTTTGGAAGGTGTGTCATCACATCTGTTGATATGAACAAGTCTAGTTCCCCTCGTATTTTGAATGGGGGAAACTGAGGCCCAGAGAAAGAGGAAGTCATGGCTCCAGCACAATAGGTACCCAACTGAGGCCGACCTCAGACCTACTTACCACCCATGACTTTGCCAGCCTCTCACTTTCCATTTCGCAGCCAGCGTTTCTCTCCAAACCCGCCTCCTCCCACCTCTGGGATAATCCTCTGGTTCACCACAGGGGATCCCAACCCGCATGTCCACACCAAGCTGTTCCCCAAAGTACGGTGGCCCCGAATCCCTCTCTTCACCTAGGCTTGGTGGTAACAAAGAAACCAGCCTTCCAGGAGCCCCAGCCTTCTTCTACTGAAGCTGTGCTCGGCTTCCAGAAAGAGCGGAAGTCGAAGATCATGCTTCCAGTGTGAGCCTTTGGGGGGGGGGGGAGTCCACCCAAGAAGGGCAGGACATTCATTCCATGGGGCACCTTGTGTTCAGGCCTTCCACTTACGGTGCATGTACAGATTTCCACCAGCAGGCGGCAGCAGCCCCCAGCAGTTGCTGGCACCCCCACCGAGGCTTCTCTGAGGAGCTAAGGACCTCAGTTCCCTCTTCCCTCTCTGTGCCTTGGTTTCCTTCTGGGCAGAGTGGCCACAACTGTGCCTTCCTACCTCGCACATTCTACACATAAAGCACTTAGTGCCGCACTGAGCAACTCGTAAACGCAAGGGATTGTTTTTATCATCCGCAATCAGCATTGTGTTGGGATAAGTAACCAAGCATTATCCACATTGATAAGTTATTGTGTAGCTTTATGGTATTGAAAACAAATGCATTAGATGGGGGGGGTCTTAGAAATCTTGTTTCTGTACAGAGCCTTTATAATTAATCCTTAGGATGAGATTTTATATAAAAGTGCCAGGTGTTGCTGCTTGAGCTGAAATGGATGACAGGGGATAGTGAACTGTTGAGGGCTCACAACTTTCAGTCGTAGGGCTTTAAAGACCTTTCCTCCCATCAGGAAGTGGACTTTAGGGAAGGGGGAGCCGTGGCCACCTCTGGAGTTCTCTTCCTTAGTTCACACACACACACACACACACACACACACACACACACACACCACAGAAACAAATGCCTGCTGTTTCACTGGGGGGAAATTTTTCTTTTGTATTACTTGGCACTTGACCAGTATTAAACAAAAGATGTGTTGGTTCATTCATTAGTTACAACTAGTTACACCCTGAAATCTTCAGATTCCTGTACACCCACTTGAAGTCACAAACACCCATTCCAAGAAAATCGTTCGGTGAGATTTCCCAACAGGGTGTCACATGATCTTTCCCGGAAGTGATATATTTGCCCTCTCCCTCGCCCCCCTCCTCCCCCCCCCACCACTTCCCATCGTGTAACTCCCCTAGGATCTATCCTTGTTTTTGCAGCTGTGCCTGAACTGAAACTCCTCTGTGGGGCCGACGTCTTGAGGACCTTCCAGACCCCCAATCTCTGGAAGGATGCACACATCCAGGAAATCGTGGAGAGGTTTGGCCTGGTATGCGTGAGCCGGGCAGGTCATGACCCCAAAGGGTACATCTTAGACTCGCCCATCCTCCGACGGCACCAGCACAATATTTACCTGGCCCGGGAGCCCGTGCAGAACGAGATCAGTGCCACGTACATCCGGCGAGCGTTGAGCCAAGGGCAGAGCGTGAAGTACCTGCTCCCTGACGCCGTCCTTGCCTACATCAAGCGCCACGGCCTGTACACCACGGACAGTTCCTGGAAAGGCAGAAGCAGCCCGCGGAGCAAAGGAAACGCGAGCTAGGAGGAACTCACGCCCAGCCATGCCTCCACCACCACCACCACCACCACCCCCCTCCTCCTGCCACTCAGGGCTTGGTTTTGCTTTGATGTTTGGCGTTTGCATTTCTGCCATCGCACATTCTGTCTCCAGGTAGCTAGCAGGTCTCTAGGATTAGGCCACTCACTGGAGGAGACCCCCCCCCTTATCTTGTGTAAATGGAAATTATGGGGTACATGCCGAATATCGTTCTAATGGTGGACCCCTGAGGAACAGGTCAGAATTGCCCGAGTGCATTTTTGGAAAGACCAAGTCCAGCCTGCTGGTCTTGATTGGCAGAACTTGACAGGATGCTAACTCCTGCCCAGTGGCCTCGCCAATGATCTTGTTTCAAAGGAAACCATACTGAGTAAGAGGTCAAAAATGTAGAAACAAGCACTGGTGGCTCGTACCTGTAATCACAGCTACTCCAGAGGCTGAAACCTGAGGATCTCAGTTTGGAGCTAGCCTGGGCAGATAAATCCAAGAGACACTGATCTCTAATTAACCGGCAAAGAAACAAAGCAAAACAAACCAGAAGTGGAGATGTGGCTTGCGTGGCAGAGCACCAGCCTTGGGCAGAAAAGGCTAATAAACAAGTACATGTAAGGCCCCAAGTTCAAGCTCCACTACCAGCCTACAAAAAAAAGAAAAGAAAGAAAAAGAAATTGGAGACAGCCCTTTTTTGACTTTCATCGCACCCTGGCTTCTCAGAGCATTCTCTGCCTGTAAACTAGTCTTCCATAAAACTTGAACAAACCTCTTTCTAAGTCAGACCTCAAGCAATACTTTGGATACAAGCATTTTTTAACATTGTTATACTCTATAGACATCAGGGCGCCTGACCTCCTGATTTCTCAGGAGGATCTGAGGCAAACCAGATGTCTGTTGTAGAGGAGATCTCTCTCTCTCTCTCTCTCTCTCTCTCTCTCTCTCTCTCTCTCTCTCTCTCTCTCTCTCTCTCTGGTTTATGCCTTCTTGCCTGCCCTTTTGACTATTGGATACATAATAAATTGACATCAAAAAGTACTAATGAAAAGTTCTTCCGGGCTGGGAATATGGCCTAGTAGTGGTAGAGTGCTTGACTCGTATATTTGAAGCCCTGGGTTTGATTCCCCAGCACCACATATATAGAAAATAGCCAGAGGTGGCGCTGTGGCTCAAGTGGTAGAGTGCTAGCCTTGAGCAAAAAGAAGCCAGGGACAGTGCTCAGGCCCTGAGTTCAAGGCCCAGGACTGGCAAAAAAAAAGTTCTTCCGTGCCCTGCCTTTGTTTCATTTTAATGTCTGGTACACCCGCTGCTGTTTGTATTTCTAGCTCCTCATCGGCATTTGCTCCTGCTCTAATCCAGCTGACGTGAACTGAAAAGCGTGTGTCCCGGATCTTGGAACTGAGTAGGGGGGGGGGGGGATTGATTGTTTTTCGGCGCGCCATGCATAACAGTGTTCTAAGCCAAGGGCCGGGAGCCCCGCCCAGATGCTGTCAGGGGTTGTCCTGCCACTCCACTCCCGACTTAGGAACAGGCTGGGGTTGCTCTCACTGCACGGGAGGGAGGAGACCCCCCACCCAGGGCCGCCGTGGAATGCCAGCCCTCTGAATGCGCCTGTGTGCCGTTCTACTCTAGCTCATCCTTGCGGTGCTTTGAATAGCGCAGACAAACAGAGGCAGGTGGGGAGGATCTAATTCCACATGGACAGGCAAGTCACCAAACAGACAAAGAGGAAATCCAGACCGTGGGACCCTCCCGTGACAGACGTCCTGCCCTGAGTGGGGCTCTGCTCTTCTCGGGGTGGCTGAGGACACTGGAAACTCCGGGTGGTGGGGGGGGGGGCCACACAGCCTGTCACAGCACATAGAGGGACTTGGACTAAGTGCCCTCCCCACCACAGCCCACCGTGTCTCCACACCCTGAACTGGGGTTTGATTAGACACCCCCTACGCTTGCTTGCAGCCGTGGTTTTTCTAAGACTCTGAGGGCTCCGACGTCAGCCTTCTTTAAATTCTGTTTGCTTCCAGCTGGGTGAGATGCGCTCCCCAAGGTGAACGGATCTTTATTTTGCCTGCCTGTTACACATCCCAAGTGCCTAGAAATTTAGGGCTGGGGATATGGCCTAGTGGCAAGAGTGCTCGCCTCGTATACATGAGGCCCTGGGTTCGATTCCCCAGCACCACGTATACAGAAAACGGCCAGAAGTGGCACTGTGGCTCAAGTGGCAGAGTGCTAGCCTTGAGCAAAAAGAAGCCAGGGACAGTGCTCGGCTGAGTTCAAGCCCAGGACTGGCAATAAACAAAACCAAATGCCTAGAAATTTAGTACTCAAGGCAGTCCCAGGCCAGCAGGGGTTGTGCCCTCTAGGGGCTGGTGAAAACAAACTCAGGCCCCACTGAAAATTTCTGACTCAGAATCCGCTTTCTCGTAAGATTCATTGGCCCAGAACAGTGCCCCTTCCAACAAAGATTCTGCCTCCTTACCTTTTTTGCTCAAGCCGGTGCTCCACCACCTGAGCCACAGTTCTACTTCCAGCTTTTTGCTAGTTGATTGGGGATAAGGGTCTCATGGACTTTTCTATGCAGGCTGGCTTCGAACTATAATCCTCAGACTTTAGCTATCTGGGTAGTTAGGATTACAGGCATGCGCCGCCAGCATTCAGCTGTTCTGTTTATTTTCCAATAAACCAAATGTAACAGAAATTACAGGACACCCTCAGGTGTTGGGGGTTTTTAGCCTCCTGTGCTCTCCTGTTCTGCAGGAGAGACGGGAAAACACGCCCCACCCGGATGGGCCAAGAAGAGGAAAAGAGGGCTGACAGACTGCCACCCAGCCCCCCTTTTGTTGGAGGACACACAGACAGCCCGGGAGCCAGTCAGCGCTAAGACTCGTTTACTGGCGGCAATGAGCTGTTCTTTTAAAGGGGATGGAGGGCGGCAGAAGGGGAGGGATATGTGCACCTACGTAGGGGCTGGGATTGGATGCCTGAGCTGTCCATCAGGGTGGAGCTCCGAGGGACCTCCCTAAGGGGCGGCCTACATCTACATCAAGGACCGCCTCTGTTTTTGTTTGTTTGTTTTTTGTTTTGCCAGTCCTAGGCTTTGGACTCAGGGCCTGAGCACTGTCCCTGGCTTCTTTTTGCTCAAGGCTAGCACTCTGCCACTTGAGCCACAGCGCCACTTCTGGCCGTTTTCTGTATATGTGGTGCTGGGGAATCGAACCCAGGGCCTCATGTTACGAGGCAAGCACTCTTGCCACTAGGCCATATCCCTAGCCCCCACACCAGCTTTTTCTACTGAACTTTTCTTTGCACTGGCCTCAAACCTTGATCCTCCCAGTCTCGGCCTCCTGAGTACCTAAGATGATAGGCACGAGCTACCCATGCGTAGCTCTCCCGTGTTTTCACAAGGGAATCCTCCAGCGTTCCCTGCGTCCTCAGTGCTGATACCCAGAGTTTTGCTGTTGTTGAACCTCAGGGTTTGTTTACTTAAATCACATTCATTGAGGAATTCCCTTGTGCCCGAGGCAAGAAGGCCACACAACAAAGCCTACTCCCTTAAAAATGGATATATGCAAGTTGGATGCTAGCAGCTCATGCCCATGATCATAGCTACTCAGAAGGCTGGGATCTGGAGGATTGTACTTGGAGGCCAGCCTGTAGAGTTTACAAGGGCATATCTTCTAAATAACCAGCAGAAAGCAGGGATAGAGGCATGGCTCTAGTGGTAGAGCACCAGCCTAGCAAAAGAAGGGCGCTGAGTTCAAACTCCAGTATATATGTATGCACGTGCACACACACACACACACACACATAATTTCTGTTTCATTTGTCTCATTGATCCATGTAGTCTCCCTTTGTGTGTGTGTGTGTGTGTGTGTGTGTGTGTGTGTGTGTGTGTGTGTGTGTGTTTTAGCAGCATAGAAAAATGTGTTACAGCTGCGTTCCTAATGCAGGTAGGTCCACCTGGACCTGTATTCCCAATTTCCATTCCCTTCAGTTAGTTTTTGCATCTACTCTGCTGGGTGACTTTGTTTGTTTTGCAAGAACAGAACAGGAGTCATTTGGGCTCCTGCATAAATAGAATTTCCAACCTTAAATAAAAGTTCTCTTGTGATTGCATTTGAGAGGAGCACCACCAGATCCTTGCCTGGGGAAAGAAGGTTTCGCTTAGAATACTGTCTGTGCACCTCGGGACCGAAATGATGTGAAATCCCATTTTAAACCCATAGTGTTCTGGATTGGCAAGGTGCATTTGGTAATTGGGTTAATACGTGAATATAAATTCCCTTATCCTTGCTCTCACACTGCCTGTACTGACAATGCTCTGCCCTTTCTTTTCTCTCCTGAGGGCTCGACACAGACTATACTCAATTTTAGTCGTAAAATTATTTTCTTAGCTCAACCATCAGTATTGTGGAAACACACACACACACACACACACACACACACACGGACTCAACTAATAAGCGATCTGTAATGATAAACTCAGGTGCATATCTCTGAATATTTTAGTTTTGTTAAAGAAAATAACTTCAAAAGGGATTGCTCCTCAATACCAAAATACTTTGCATATGTGAATGTAGAGAGCAAAACAAAATCCCCTGGAAGCTGTTGAGTGACGGGGGTTAGAGGTCTGCAGAATGCACGAGGAGGGGCGGGGAGGGGTCCCATCTGAGTAAAGTGTGTCAGCTGTCTGTGTGGAATGCCACAGTGAAGCCCCTTTGCACAGTTAGTGTGCACTTTAAAAAAAATGAATGCTAGGGGCTGGGAATATGGCCTAGTGGCAAGAGTGCTTGCCTCGTATACATGAGGCCCTGGGTTCGATTCCCCAGCACCACATATACAGAAAACGGCCAGAAGCGGCGCTGTGGCTCAAGTGGCAGAGTGCTAGCCTTGAGCAAAGAGAAGCCAGGGACAGTGCTCAGGCCCCGAGTCCAAGGCCCAGGACTGGCAAAAATAAATAAATGAATGAATGCTAGAGCCGGGCACCAGTGGCTCACACCTGTCATCCTAGCTACTCAGGAGGCTGAGATCTGAGGATCACAGTTCGAAGGCAATGAACCACTCAAAAAACACAGAAGTGACGCCGTAGCTCAAGTGGTAGAGCGCTAGGCTTTGAGCACAGAGGGGCTCAGGGACACAGCCCAGGCCCTGAGTTCAAGCCTCACAACCGTAAATAAATTTAAAAGGATGTTAGAATGCCTGAGAACATCATCATCTTACAGAGAGAAAGGGTCCTTGTTGGGTTATTGTGTCGGGAATTTCGTTTCACGGTCACTGGACTCTGTTGCTTTATGCACACACGGAGGGAAACCTGTGGCAGAGGGGTGGGCTCAGTAGCCCGGTGCATCTGGGGCATGTTTCCAATGACCTAACTTCCTCCCGCTTAGCCCCACCCACCCTCTTAAGGATTCCACCACTTCCTGAGAGTACCCCATGCTGGGGACCACCCTCAGCACAGTAACTTCAGACTCAGGGTTGCCGTAGTAACAGCTCAAAAACATGCTTTAAGGTAGAAGACACGAACACAGACGATGACATAAGCTAAGATCCTATTTACACAAAATTTCTAGAAAAATAAAAAAAAAACAGGTGGGAAGCAGATGAGGGCTTTCTGAAGGCAGAAAGGTGTCTGACTGCAAGTGGGCTTGGGAGAATTTGCAAGAGGCTGACGGTCAGTGGTAGAAATCTTCGAAGCTACATCAGAGAGATGGTTAGACATCAGTATAAAGTAAACTTGGTTACCAAGTTGGTGGCTCACACCTGGATAATTCTAGCTCTTCAAGAGGCTGAGATCTGAGGATCGAGGTTCGAAATCAGCCCAGGCAGAAAAGCCCATGGGACTTTGATCTCCAGTTAACGGGCAAAAAGTGGAGAAATGGCTCAAGAGGTAGAGCGCCAGCCTTGAGTGAAAAAGCTGATCGAGAGAGAGTTTGAGTCCTTGAATTCAAGCCTTTGTATTGGGGAGGGGGGGCGGAAGCTTATCAAAGACAAGACATCAGATGGATAAAGTCTGTAGAATTTAAATTATACTTTGACCAAAGTGTTTTGTAAAATCCCTTCTGAGCTTCCTCTAACTTGTCCTTGGAGTGCGTGCGCTCTCTCTCTCTCTCTCTCTCTCTCTCTCTCTCTCTCTCTCTCTCTCTCTCTCTCTCTCTGTCTGTCTGTCTGCTCAATCCACACTTGATTTTTTTTTTCCCAGTATCTCTTCCCCTGTACCCACCCACCTTCTCCTTCTCCTTCCTGATCATTGTTACTTGTTACCAATGAAGCCACTGCCTCGTCCCCCAACCCACCACTGGGCTCCTTCAGGCCCCAGTAAATGTTTCATAAAATAAAATCTGAATAGCACTTGGATGCCTGTGATAAACAAACCAGTTTAACTTTGACTAAAACACTGTTTGGAACCATGCTTACATACAGAATCCCTATTTTATGCTTATATATTATATACGTGTATATTCAGAGGACTAGTATAGACAACTCCTATCTGCAGGGTTTTTTTTTTTTTCCTCCACCAGTTTATTTATTGCTACAAATAATGCTGCACCAAATACCCTTTTGCATAAACTGTTCCAAGCCAGTGCTTTTGTGGGACAGATCCCCAAGAGTTGTTTTGCTGGGTCAAATATTATGCTCATCTTTTATTCTAATAGATGTATTTCCAGATTGTGGGCACTAAATGTGGTGGGGTTTGTTTTTGTAAGTTGAATTCCTTTTAAAAAGCAAACTGTCCGGACTGCTCAAATGCCTGGTTCTTTGGTGATGAATCACCTGCATTTATCTTTGACACAAGTCAAAGCAAAGCCCATGTCTTTCTTTCAGTTGGTAACGTATGATAAAGAGTTCCAGGAACCTGATTTGCCACTCGGAGAAGTGGCACGCAATTGGAGCGGTTCCTAAGCCAACCTTCCTGGTGTTTGCTGAGAACCTTAGGCAAGGGAGACTTTCCTCTTAGACAAGGAGGAACTCTTTAAAAGCCTCAATAAGGGGGAGTGAAGCGTCGAGTTTAACAAGAAGGTAAGTAGTGGCAGGGTCCCAAAGATAGGACCCATACAGACTTCAGGAGAAACTGGAAAGTTCTCTTCCCTGTCCTCTCCTTTTCCCCTTACCAAACCAGATTGCGCCCACACAGAGGAGAAAGGGTCTTGCTCCTAAGTCAATGAGCTCCTGGTCTTTGTGTTCTCTTTTTGAGAATCTCAATACCTTAAAAAAAAAGAACTATTTGCACTCTACTGCTTTTTCAGAAGACAGGACCTCGGCTGGGAGCTAGGAGCTAGCCCTGGTGATCTCTTGGAGTCAGAGGTCAGCGTGAGCCTTGATCTGTATTCATGTACAGGAAGACCTTAGAGGATTGGGTCATGTGCTTCCTTAAAAATCAATGTGTGTTTGACTAGTGGCTTCCCTTTCATCTCTTCATTGTCTGAGTCTGCCCCCAGATCACAAAAAACATTGCTCTGGTGAGATTTGTTCTTTTTAAATCTGGCCCAAGCCTCACTAAGGTACATTAATCTTTAACCGTTTATAGATTTTTCTGCTTCGATTATATACCCTATGTTTTTATTTCACATGGGATTCAATTTCTCCTTCCATATTAATGATGACTTGGGAGACTTATTTTCTCTCTGGGATTCCTGGCTATAGGTTTGTTTATCACAGCCAGAAGGCCGGGATCTCCAGGGAGCTTTTCTTTCACTTGGAAGACCCTACCTAACATGTGGTTAAGATCTTGAGCTTTGAAACCAGATTGTGGCCCAACACAGATTCAGGCCCCAGCCCTGACTTCTACCCACGTGACCTAGAACAAATCACAAGATCTCTCCAGACTTTATTCTCTTTTGAGAGCAGAGAAGACAGTCTTTGCTTACCTAGGATTTAGTGGTAAGGATTCCTTTTGCAAAACCCTGAACTAGGAGCGAAGATTGCAGACTCCTTCCATCCCATCTCTCCTGCTTTCCCCAGTGCCTCTCTTCTCCAAGAGAGGCTGCTTGCCTTTCCGGTCACCTCAGCTAGCCTCTACCTCAGTTAACTTAATAAAGAGCAGGGTAAAATAAATAAAGCTGTGATCTTCCTTAAAATACAAAAGCCTGTCTGCGGGAAATTGTATGTGTATATGATATATCATTTAGCTAAGACATTTAGAGGGATAGGTAGATGATATAGTTAACATTTATATTGCATAATAGAACGATAAATCCTAAAAGACCCATGTTGCCAAGATATGATGGCTCGTGACGGTAACCCCCAGATTCTTTCTCATTTATCTGAATGATACTTTTCTTGGTCCTTGATGGGCTAGACAGAATAACAAACCCTTCCAGAGGTGTCCGTGTGCAAGACCTGCAAGTGTGTTCTTGCTGTGGTTGAATCGTGGTCTTCTAAAGGACAGGAGGTCTTCACTCGGTTCTTCTCCATTCAGAGTCATTCATCTGACTAGTCAATCATTCTGGTTCATTAGGACAAGCATTTCCCCACCTGAGCTACACGTACTCAATCCTTTAGGTGTCAGGCAGGATCTAGTGCTTTTTGGCCTGAATCAGCCTCTGACCTTGAGCTGGGATTACAAGGGTGAAGTGTAATAGCCAGCCAGGTATTTTGCTATACTGATGGAACGCCAGCTAACACATAGAAAGCAAAGGAGCTTTGCCAGTGTGATAAAATTAAAGATCGGTCGATGGGAGGGATTATCCCGAGGGGTCACCATGTAATCACACAAGGTGACTGTAAAACCCGCCAGAGTCAGAGAAGGAGCTGACAGGGAGGAAGCCATGACATCAGAATGATGTGGCCATACCCAGTGAATGCAGGAGGCAGGAAGGGGGAGGGACAGGAGGGAGGGGGATTTTGTCATAGGTGTGTCATAATCCATAGAAACGGTTGCCGCGTCATTGTATGAGAGGCGAGATGGAAGGTCGCTGGTCCATTCTTCACCACCGTTTCCTCTGCAGGAAATAAATAATAAACCCTCTAGCCACCTGCCCACCCTCACCCTCCCCAGAGGGGTTTAAGACTATGGGACCTGCCAGGGCGGTGCCTCATTTACATTTTTGAATATTCATGAGCCTGTCAACCAAAGAAGTGGGTCCTCCATACTCACTGAGCCCCCTCTCTTTCCCCACCACTGTGAATACAGGAAAAACCTCTAGGCCCATCCTCTCAGACATGAACCGCACACAGATTGGGAGTGATGGCCGGTGGGAAGACCGGTTCAGACCGTTCTCCCGTGCAGCTCCGGAGATGGATGTGAACACCGGGAACGAAACTGCACGTCTCCAGTCAGTCTAAGCGACTGAGAAGACAGGCAGCCATGTGATGATGGGAGCCGGTTCCCACAGACGAGCAGCCCAGACCTGGAGAAAGGACAGGAGGTAGAAAACAGGGTCCCAGTGGGGGTACAGTCACGACACTCGGACAGGGTGGTCTTGCCTCGAAGGCATCTTTGTGGGGTGCTCTGGGATCTAAAGAGATAAGACGGCACCGGAGGCGTTACCTGGCCCAAAGCCTCCATAGTGTGAAGTTGAGACACCCCGGTGTAGAGTGAGGAAAAGGAGAGGCTAAACCACTCCCAGGAAGGAAGCTTCCTCCTTGGGGCGGGGGGGGGGGGGGGGGGGGGGGGTGGGGGGGGAAGGGCCATCTTTTCCTAACTTAGCCAAGGCACCCTGAGAACAAACACCAGCCCGGGCAGGGGCGTGCAGCTCACAGGGGAGAAGAAAATGTCACTACTGCCAGTCACCTAGGCAGTGTGATAAGTGCGTCAAGCCATTTAAGAGATCTTCCAGTCCTTAATAGAGGGTCAAAAAGTCAACTGCTGCGATTATGTCATCTCCTGGGAGGCAAAGACAGCCTTTCGCCACGCCGCGACACGCTCACCCCGGGTGGCAGGTGGTACAGAAGAACCAGAAACCACCTCAACGGGGGTCAGCGGGAACCCCACGGGATACACAGCGGGGGGGGGGGGGGGCCCTGCCCGGCAGCCCTGGAGGTGGCTGGGAATACATCCAGAGAACGCTGAGCGCAGAACCCTGCGGAGACGAGAGCTTCTATTTGCATAAAGCTGGGGTCTCTAACCTGCCCCCACCCCACCCCCTGCCAGAGCTTTTTCCGGCCAAATGTGCTTCAAATAACATCAACTTTTGCTTTCCTTTTTCGGGGGGAGGGGGGGACAGTGGTAAGGGCCTCCCTCCCTTCTATTTCTCCCCAGCGCCCCCCCCATCTCTCCCTAGTCTGCACAGCCCTAGACAAAGACCTATAAATGGCTTCTTTTCCTGATCACACACCCACAAAAGCCCTCCCCGGTAGCTGCCTGGGGTTGAAAGTTCACTGTGAGCACTGGAAGGAATACACACTCACACACACACACACACACACACACACACACACACACACACAACTGAAAAGTTGGGACCCCCCTCCTACCACCTCTTCTCCCTTTGCCGGGGAGGAGACGTGACCCAAGGTGTCCTCCGGCTGAGGGGCCGACCTGGCCCTCCAACTCCCAGGCGCCCCGCCCTCCCCCGGGAGGGAGGGGCCAGGGCTACAATGGTTCCTCCTGCCTCGCTTTGTGTGAGCTCGGGAATCCAGCCGTCCCCGCCCTCACCGAGTCCCCCCCCCCCGCCGTTCCCCCCCCTCCAGGACGCTCATTTCCGGGGCGACCACCGCCGGGATCCCAGCGGCAGCTGCTGCCCCTGCGGCTCCTCCTCCCCGATCGGCGTCCCCCCCGGTCACTCCCCGAAATGCCCGTGGACTTCACTGGGTACTGGAAGATGCTCAGCAACGAGAACTTCGAGGAGTACCTGCGCGCCCTCGGTAAGGCTGGCCCGCCCCCCGGACCCCATCGCCGGGCCCTCGCCCCCACCACCCAGCCACCGACCCGTGCGCCCCCTTCTAGAAGGCGGGGCTCCGAGCACCGCCGCCCGGCTGCAGCTTGGAGGACCCGGGATGGTCAGGGCTGAGGAGTCGTTTTAATTAGCAACGCTGGGACTTGGATTGCTAAGTTTTTTTGTTTCTCAAGGGTTAGCATAAGGGCCAAAGACTTGGTTGGGGAAAGGGAGAGCCTGGCCCAAAACAGGCGACAGTGCCAACAGTCCACAGCAAGTGGGGGTTCCCCAGCCTTGTGTCGGCGGGGGGGGGTGTCTGAGTTTCCTGCCAGCTCTGCCCCTCGTGTTTCCCCCACCACCACCACCAACCACCCTCACGACCCCTCGCAGATGTCAACGTGGCCTTGCGCAAAATCGCCAACTTGCTGAAGCCGGACAAAGAGATCGTGCAGGAAGGTGACCACATGATCATCCGCACGCTGAGCACCTTCCGCAACTACATCATGGACTTCGAGGTGGGCAAGGAGTTCGAGGAGGACCTGACCGGCATCGACGACCGCAAGTGCATGGTGAGAGCCCCGGAGGATTCCTGGTTTGTCTCCTGCCCAAGGGGGCCGGGCCCCTTCACCCCAGAGGAGGACAAGGGCCCTTGTGTGCAGAGGGACTGCCCTGCCCGTCTGTCCCCTCCCAGGCCCCGGGGGAGGCTGCGCCCACTCACCCAGCCCCCGCCGGCGCATCCAAACCGGATGGTACGGTTGGGGAGGCGGCGAAGGTTTCCCTCCCCGGTCCGGGCGTCCTGCCAAGTGCCGTAGCTAGGACTTGGGCAAAACTCCGCACAGCCTTTGGAGGAGGCGAGAGTTCGCCCATTTTACAGATGAGCGGATACTCAGAGACATAAAGGGAGGGCCCAATGGGCTGCAGTTCCAAACCAGACGGCCAGCTCTGTGCTCCTCAAGTGGGTGCAGGAAGAAAGCGGGGACTCAGGGGACACCCTTGAGTGTCAAACTCCAGTCTGACTCTGCAAAGCCGCTCTAGGGGGCAGGGGTCACCTGGATCTTATCTGCGAGCCCTCTGACCTGCCTGTCCACCCCCCTCCCCTCCCCCTGCCCGACTTGTTCTTTGATTACTCAGTGGGTCGGTGTCCCCCTTCCGCCCCCTCCACTCTTGCAACCAGGCCAGAAGAAAGGAGCAGCAGGGCAGGGCAAAAGCCCGCCCGAGCTCGCTCTTCCTTTTCCAAGGGTGGGAAGCTGGTGACCCCGAGACCCCAATTAGCGGTGCCCCAGCAGACTCCGGAAGGCCAGCCCCAGGTCTCCATCAATGTCCTGGGGTTTCTAGGAGGTCAGGATGCCCCAGTCTCTCTCCCTTCATGTCAGGCCCAGAGCTGACTTATATTTATCCCCGGGGGTGGCCTGGCTCACCCCTCCCAACATTAGCCATGGGTGCTTGCGGTGTGTCAGGGGGTGCCTTGCAGGGGGACTGTCCCTTCTACCACCACCATGGAGGGAGGGACCACTACCACCGTATTAAACAGCAGCGGAGGCGCAGAGAGACCACGAGACTCACAAGAATCTGAACCCTCCTCCGCCATTCCCACCCCCACCCGCCCCCCCCCACAACCCCCAGGCCCACCTGCACCCCCGCTGATAACCTTTGCAGAACCCCTGGCCTGTGAGTCCCCCACGTGGGATGAAGGGGAGACAGTAGTCAGCCTCTGAGGGGCCTCGGGCGTGAGAAGACGCGGCAGGGGGAATGTTGTGTCCTATTGTGCCTTAACTCTGCTCCGTGCCCTCCTCAACCCTCCGTACAGACAGCATTCCTGGCTGGGGGGCCTTGGGGCAGGTCCCTGGGGGGGGCAGGGTCACATGCCCGCCACCTCCCCGGGCACAGGAGGGGCAGACAGAGCATGTTACAATCCCCAAAGTCCAGAATGCACAGGGATGGGGGCGGAGATACACACAACTGTCATGAGACCCGGAGAGAGGCAAGGGGTGAGGCTCAGTCTCCCGGGGGGCGGGGGGGGGGGGCTGGGCAGGTGACTTCACTACCTCGCCTTCTGGCCCACATCCTCGGAGGACAGCCAGGAGGAGCGTGTCTGCATCTCAGTGCCGCGAGTCCCCGTCTCGCGTTTTGGTGATTCCCGTTCCTGGTGCTTGCCCTGTCTTTGCAGTCCCCAAGTCAATGAGAGTTTAGTGCAGGCTGAGAAAACCAAGGGAACCTAGAAGCCCCCCTCTCTTTCCGGATCTGGGAGATCAGGGGTGGTGTTCAAAGCAACAAGGGGCCGGCCGAGGCTTAGAACAGAGACAGGAAATAGCCGAGCACACTGGAAGCAGAGGAGGAGGCCAAAGCCAGGAAAACCGTGTCTGGTCAGTGTTATCTCAAACGCTGCCGCCAGCACCAGGGCCCTGGGCTCAACCCCGAGGGCGACGAGGACGCAGGAGAGAGGAGGAGACAGTTCCATCCGTGGGTCCTGGTAGCAGAGTGCATGATGGGAGGGCCAGAGAGCCAGAGGGAGTGAGCAGTGGTAGTTCCAAAAGAGACGACAGCCAATTAAGAGTCTTGAAGGGCAAGTGAGGATGAGGACAGATCGAGAGAGAGGGATAGCACCGTCTGGCCCAAGCAGGCACTCTGGGGCCCGGAGGTCAGGAGAGGCCGGGCGGAAGGCGGAGTTCAGAGGTGAGGGAGGGTCAATGGGCGAAGAATATGAGTGGCTGGAATCTCAGACATGGCTGAAGCAGAGGAGAGATTCACGGGGGTCTGGATGACTCCCTGCCCAGGGATTTGAGGGGTGCCTTCCTGAGGGAGGGGCGTTCAGGCCGGCATCCTCCACAAAGGGCCCAGAGGTGGCCGACCCCCGAGATCGCTCACCCTGCCTCTGTTCCCTGAGAACTTTACCTGCGTCTGACAGCAGGAGCCGGCGGGTAGAATCCAGCCTACAGATGCGTTGCATTTGGCCCGCACCATGTTTGAAGAAAACAACAACAACATAATCTTAGGAAAGTAAGGGCAGGGAGCTGTGCGCAGCGGGCGCCCCTCCATCCCGCTCCGTGGGTCTCTGCCCACTGCCACCTTCTCCACGCCGGGCTGGTGCTCTGCCCCAGAGCCACGCCTCCACGCCCTCCTGTTTGTCTGTTTTTCCTTTGCGGTTCATTGGAATCGAATCCCACAGACTGTCCTGCCCGGGCTGTCTCTGGACGGAGCCCGTGAGAGCCCGTGGTTTCGGTGGACACGTGGGCCCTGCGTGCTTCTCTCTCATCCACGGCGGTGTGGCCTCAGGCCCAGGGAAACGTCGAGCTTCGTCGGGTGGGGCTGGGACCGGGAAAGGCTCTTCAACCCCCAGCAGTCGTTAGTTCCCTACGAGTTATTCAGATTTGGGGGATGGGGGTGGAAGGGTATTTTTTTTTTTTTTTGGTCCCTAATTCCCTGAAGAGTGAATGCTCTTTGTGGAAGGAAATTGAGCTCCAGCCGTGAGCCCGGCTCTGCGTGGTGGTGGTGGGGGGGGGCGGAAGGGCCATTTGTCATCCCAGGGTGGACGCCCGGGCCAGGGTCATCCCCGAGGAGGCCGCTTTGTTCGCCCAGGCTTGGCAGCTCCTCTCAAGGCCGCGGCCCGGCCTTCCTATCCAGCTCTGAACTCAGGATGACCCCTCCGCCCGCCTTCCACTCCCAGCTCCCGGGCCCTGCTGCGGCTTTCTTTGTTTTTTATTATAAAAGGAAAACATTTCGAAGAGCACCAGAGTGCAGACTGAGAGGGGGAAGGATCCCTTCCCCTAGCCAGCCCCTCCCCGGGCTCTGGGCATCACCCACCCGGGCTGCCCTGCCGTGGGGCGGCCTGTCTGTCTGTCTGTTAGTGCATGAGCTGTCTGTTGACCGGTCACCTGCTCGGTATCTCTATCGAAATTGGAAGAAAAAAAAGGGGGGGTGGAGGGAGGAAGGAAAGAGAAAGGGACCACTTTTTCTGCACGTATTTTTTACTCAGTGACATTTCCTAGGCGTCTTTTCATAGCAGCACTTAACCAATCTCCAGAATCCTACTTAAAACGATCCATGGCTCCTCTTCTTGCCTTCCCTGACTTCCTTAACAGACATCCCTCTATCCACCCAGACAGCGAGAGAGCCGTTTAATTGTATATGGCGATGCATGCAATCTGCCAAGCTCCTGTTAACACTTGGTCTTAAACTCTTGCCAGCTCTCTGATCCTATCTTGACCCATTAAAGAAATCCTTGGGTTCTTTTTTTATTAACAAATGCAATGCCAGTGGTGAAATGAGCCCCAGGACCTGCAGAACTAGAATGCCGTTGGATTTGGGATTCTTCTGAGAGCCGCCTTTACCCCGGCCACGTTCCGGCATTCCGCTGGGGGCTTTCCAAGCACGCAACACAGGATCTCTTTTATGTAGCAGCTAAAGTTCTCCGACCTCTGGAATTGGTGTTGGCAGCATGCTTTTGAGGATTACAAAAAGAAGAATTAAAGCAACCAAATAAAATTCACACAAAGTAGCTTTAAGAAAAAAATAATGAAGGCATACTGGCTTGTTAGGTTTGGGAGTTTGTCAGGAACTACGTGCTGTGCTTTCTGAGGTAGCAACTCGAATTGTGTCAAGAATAAAAGGACCACAGACCCCAAGGAGTCTCTAGAGACTCGCATCATTCCCCCCCCCCATTTTGCTTGTCCTAAGAATTATGTTATCATTTTAACTTCATGGTGGACTTATGCATTGCTGTTCTTTTCTTTTTGTTTTTTGTGCTTGCAACTGGGGCCTGAACCCATGACCTGAGGGCTGTCCCTTAGCGTTGTTTTTTGCTGTTGCTGTTCAAGGCTCAAGGCTGAGGATGCTCTATCATGGGAGCCACAGCTCCACTTCCAGCTTTTTGGTGGTTAGCTGGACGTAAGAGTCTCATAGACATTTATTGCCTAGGCTGGCTTTGAACCGTGATCCTCAGATCTCAACCTCCTGAGTAGCTGGGATGACAGGCGGGAGCCACCTGTGCCCGATGTGGTGCCCGGTGTGGAGTTATATCCATCCTTTCCTGCACACAAAGGCCCGATTGTGATTCTGTCTGTTGCTTTTAACAGCTCAACTCCTCCATACTCTGAGGCCTTATTATTTTAGTTTCAACTTGCTTTTACCTGGCGTTGGCTTCCCCACCCCCCCCCCACCTTGAATGTGCTGATTTTAAGCAGTTGCCAGCCCCACAGGGATGGGCCAGAAGGAGGGGAGACACCATCCATCTCCCAGCATAACGGGGTAAGGGGTTCAGCTCAGCTCCTGGCCCTGGGCCATGGGCTGGACACTTAGAAAAGCCTCATTTGTATCAGCCCCAAAGCCTAGAGATTCAGTGAACCATGGTGAAGAGCTCTTAGCATAATGTCTACCCTCGTGTGTTTTCTGCTGCCTCCCCTGCCCTTTTCCTACAAAATGGCTTATTTAACACAACCCCCCCAAAGGCCACATTCATGAACTCTCCCAGGAACGTAGGGACCTTCCCGGGGCGGTGGGGGGATGGTGGGGGAGCATGCGGTCAAATCAGACTCCAGAGGAAGAACTACGTTGCTTGTAGCAGTCGGCGGGGATGTGTGCAAAGTCCCTGCTCACTGTCTGGTTTTGAAATCCTGTCCCCAAATCTAAAAGAGCGGGGACTCCAGACGGAGCGCTCGCTCAATCCTGACTCGGGCCTTGGCAAGTAGAGTCACCATGAGCCGGCAGGGCCTCCCCTTCCATAACCTGGTGCCCGAACCATAACCAAGAGGGCGATGTAGGTCCACAGAGGGCCTGGCACGGCTGGATAACCATACGGGGGGGGGGACAGAAGGACTAGGGGGCCCAGCTCGGTCATCCCCTCTTCCTTGAAGTTGATGTTTAGGAGCATATAGCAGTTTTAATAAATGTCACGAGATTCCTGACGGCCAGGTTGAATCCCACTATTTGCCAGTGACGCCAGGGGATGACCTGTCACTGCCGGCAGAGTCACCTGAACTGAGTACTCAACTCCCAGACGTGTGGTCCAGCGGTCTCTCAGGCAGGCCGCTGCGGAAGCCAGGCTTTCTGTGTCGCCGGTGCCGTGGCAGGGTCAGCTGGGGTTTCTACATTGCCAGGGGAGGTAAAGAATGGCTTTTGTCGTGACAGTCCCTTGTCACGGTGGTGTGAACCTGTCTTCCCTATCAGTGAGCGGGTCTGTCTCTGCTGCTGACACAGCTACTGGGACACAGGTTTGTTTTGTTCTTCTTTTTTTTTTTTTTAAGTTACACCAGCTCTGCTTACAAGCAGCTTCCCAAGGCCTCTTCTGGGGCACTGGGTGGAAGGTACCCACCCCCACTGTTTGCATTTGTCAGGGCTTCGTTTCCAAGGTGGGAGGGCTCAGGGCCCAGGACAAGGGAGGCAGGTGGCGTGGCAGTGCTTGTCTATTCCACGCCACTGGTCCCCGTCGCACAGGATGCTTTGGGTCACCGTAGGAAATGGAATGGCCTCTTAAAGACCCTTTTCTCTAGAAGGTCACGGAATAAGTCCATGGGTCCTCGGAAGGTTGTTGTCATAATAACTTACATCTTGAGCTCCAAGGAAGGGAATTGCTTTTGCTCCTCATCCCCCTTCCAACATTTTTCCTCTCTTTTCTCTTTCTTCTCCCTCCCTACCATCTTTCTTGCTTGCTTTCTCTTTCTTCCTTCCTTTCTCTTTCTCTTTCTTTCCTTCTTTCTTTTCTGGTTCATGGGGCTTGAACCCAGGGCCTGGGCACTGTCTCGAAACTCTTTTGCTCAAGACTAGCCCTCTACCACTTGGAGCCACAGCGCCACTTCTGGTTTTCTGGAGATAAGAGTTTCAGAGACTTTCCTGACTGGGCTGTCTTTGAACCATGTGCCTCAGATCTCAACCTCCTGAATAGCTAGGGTTACAGGCGTGAGCCACCAGCGCCTGGCTTCTACCTTCTTTCTTGTTTCCTTTCCTTAAGGTAAATCATTTTTGTTTTTCTGTTGTGTTTGTTTGTTTAATGCTGGCCATTGAACCAGAGCTGTGCATATATACTGAACCCATTTAGGCTCAGTTCAACCCTCTAGGAAATGGCTGGTTTATTCCCAAAGGATGTGAAACTTAAAAAGAAAAACCTAGCCAAGTACCTGTGGCCCACACCTGTAATCCCAGTTACTCAAGAGACTGAGATCTGAAGATCATGGTTTGAAGCCAGCCCAGGTAGGAAAGTCTGTGAGACTCTTATCTCCAATTAATGACTGAAAAATCAGAAGTGGAGCTGTGTCTCAAGTAGTAGAGCTTTAGCTTTGAACACAGAAAGCTCAGGCCCTGAGTTTGAGCCCCAGGACTGGCACCAAAAATAGAGGGAGGGAGGGAGAGAGGGAGAGAGGAAAGAAGGGAGGGAGGGAGGAAAGAAGGAAGGGAGGGAGGGAGGGAGGGAGGAAGGAAGGAAGGAAGGAAGGAAGGAAGGAAGGAAGGAAGGAAGGAAGGAAGGAAGGAAGGAAAAATCTAGTCCAGCTAAACATGGACATAAAGTAGAAGAACTGAGCCACTAGCTCAGGAACCACAGCTACTCATGAGGAAGCGTTAAGTAGTCTGCTCAAACACAGACTAGTTAGCTGGGTGTCAGGAGCCCACATCTATCCTCCAAGCTATAAGGGAGGTAGAGATTGAGAGGACTGAGGTTCAAGGTCAGCCTAGGCAAAAAGTTCTGAGACAACCCCCCCCCCCCCCGCAATCTCAGCAGTGTCACATGCCTGTCATTCACGCTACTGTGGAAGGATAAACAGGAGGATGACCGTCCAGCCTGGCCTGACACAAAAAGAGTCAATATCTTAAAAAATAAATAAATAAAGCAAAGAAAGGCCCAGAGGTGTGGCTTAAGTGGAAGAGAGCTTTCCCTGAGTTCAGACTCAAGAACTTAACTATAATCGCTCTGTACGTCACCTTAACAATAAAATAAAACAAACTTAAAAAAAAAAACCCCAACTACTGCCAAGAAGAAAAGGTGACAAACGATCTAGAAGGGGTGACATGAGCAAAAGTTTGTTTTCCCATTAATGAACACCATTTCGTGACGGTTCTCTGCCCGCAGAGTTGCAGAGTAAGCGGATGTGAATCTGCGGGACATCTTAGGAGCAATTCTTATCTAAAGCTTTAAAAATAGGCGCACTTGAGCCAGGCATCCGCGGCTCCTGCCAGTAATGCTAGCCACTCAGGAAGGTGAGATCTGAGGTTCAAAGCCAGGCCAGGTGGGAAAGTTTATCAAACCCTTATCACCAATTTACCAGCAAAAAGCCGGATGTGGAGCTGCGGCTCAAGTGGTAGAGAGAAAAATAAAAACTAGAGGAGAGCCCAAGGCCCTGAGTTCAAGCTTTGGTACCAGAACACAAACTAAAAATATGCACACTCTTTCTGATCCAACAAATCCTTCGGTGAGCGTGTCTTCTAAGGAAGTAATTTGCCCAAAACTGTGCACACCCAAGGAAGTTTTATTCGTAGCAGCAGCACAGAACTGTAAATTACCTAAATGTCTGAGAATAGATAATCAGCTAAATAATGGTGTGTATGTGCATGCATAATATAGTTCCAGGGACAGCTTCATGGGCCTGTGGGCACATGGTCCTTCAGGGCCCAGTGCTCAGGAAGGCTTGTCACTTGGCTTAATGCCCTGCTGCTGCTGTCTTTAAAATCTTAATTATTTTTGCGCAAGAGCCCTTTGTTCCCATCATTTTACACTGGGCCCTGAAATGATGTAGCCATTCCCTAAGTGTCAGATAGCAATTAAAATAATGTTTATGGAGAATCTTTGTGGATGTGGGAAATGGCTTCTAACCAATGAAGAAACGACCGTACAAAACCATCCTAATTGCGTAAGGGCTGAACTATGTGTTGATACTAAAGAGAGAAAATAATAATAAAAGACTGGGCAGAATTGCACCAAAATGTGAGCGTGGTTATCTCTGAGGAGGCAGGATCGTATGAACTCATTTTGTGATTTTCTTCCTTGAGGTTTGTTTCTCTCCTTCCTTTCTTCCTTCCTATTTTCCAGTAGGGTGTAGACATTCCCAGGAGAGACGGAAATGGCTGCCTCCTGCCTGAGGACAAGTGATCGTCTCTTGTGCCTCTGACGGGAGTCCGGACCGTGCAGAATAGATTCCCACAGGCACCGGGGACTTTGTGGGAAAGAGGGAGAACTCCTAGAAGTGGGGGGCTGATTGCCTGGTCCCCCTTCTACCACAGTGCTGCCCGCTGAGAAGGCATATTGCCCTATTTGTGGCGTAAGATCTGTGGTAGATCTCACTGAGGATCTTACTGGTAGATCTTTACCGAGGAGTCCTCACGAGACATTGGCCATGTTGTGTCCTGACTTGCAGGCATGATCTCTCACTGCCGGTCCTCTGGGCCCCGGAGAAGAAGCCCTCTTCCTAATCCTTCTTTACAAACAGGACCTGGAGAGCGGAGGTCAGATTTACTCCTCCGCGAAGCTGGGCAAGAGACACCCCGGCGCCACCTGCCTCTTTCTGGAAGTCTGCTTCCAGAAAGAATACCGGCAGCAGAGGGCAGTAGTGGTCAGCAAGCTCCCTGAGTGGCAGGAAGGGGAAAGAGGGGGAGACATTCTCCAGGGAGGGGTGGTGCTCTTCCACTTGAACCACGCTCCCCTCCCATCTTTTTTGGTGGTTACTTGGAGATAAGAATCTTAGGGACTTTCTTGCCTGGGCTGGCTGGCTCTGGACCATGGTTCTCAGGTCTTAGCTTCTTTTTTGTTGGTGGTGGTGATGATGGTCGTGGGGCTTGAACTCAGGGCCTGGGCACTGTCCCTGAGTTCTTTCACTCAAGGCTAGCGCTCTACCACGTTGAGCCACAGCGCCACTTCTGGTTTCCCGGTAGTTAATTGGAGATGAGAGTCTCATTCCTCACCCGGGCTGACTTTGAACTGCGATCCTCAGATCTCAGCTTCCTGAGTGGCTAGGATGGCCGGCGTGAGCCACCGGTGCCCGGCTGGTAATTGCAGGCATGAGAATCCAGGCAGGGTGGGGGGGGAGGGATTCTCCTTTTCCCTCCCCCCCACCCCGCCCCCAGGAGCTGCCTGCTCGGAAGTGACCACCGTGCTTCTCGTTTGGCAGACCACGGTGAGCTGGGACGGTGACAAGCTCCAGTGTGTGCAGAAGGGCGAGAAGGAGGGGCGCGGCTGGACCCAGTGGATCGAGGGGGATGAGCTGCACCTGGTAGGTTCCAGATGGGGCCCCCGAGGGTCCGAGCACTCGCTGCGGAGGTCCAAACGGAAAACGCCAGAGGCGCCGTGGCGGCGGAGCCTCGGTTCTCCCTCGGGCTCGGGGTACGCGCGTGCCCGCGGCCGGGGGAGTTCACGCCCACACTGCCGGGGAGGCTACTCGTGGTTCACACGAATCCCCGTGTCTGCCCCACGTCTGCTCTCGTTTCAGGAGATGAGGGCGCAGGGAGTGGTCTGCAAGCAAGTGTTCAAGAAGGTGCACTGAGCCCCCCTGCGGACCGCCCTGGCCTCAAGGAAAGGGGGGGCGTGGGACGGCGGACCCCATCCTCCTCTGCACACACGGCAAAGGCAGAAATACCCAGCCACCCCCCCCACACACACACAGGCCACCGTTAGCGGAGCCCCCGTCTCTCTGCTTTGCCTCTTCCTGTTTCCTTAAAAAAAAATAAAAAGTACAGCCATCCCAATAAAAGTGGTCTCTGTCCCAGGCACCTGTTTGGGGGACGTTTCTCAGCCTTCTGTGCACATCTGTTCTCGGGGGGGGGGGTCCAATCAAAAACATGGCTTCCCTGGACACATCCCCCACAAAGGAGGTGCTCTAATCCCCTTCCCGTTTCTTTCGGGGGGCGGTGGGGGGAGGAGGGAAAGCCTTTCTTTTCTATAAACATGCTCAGGAAATATATATATATATTTTAAAAAGGTCTCCTCCAAGAAGCCTTTGTCACCTGGCTCTTTCCTAAGTGATTCCACTCAGTGTGGACCGGCGTGGAAGGATAGAGCCAAGGGCGGACCGTACCCCTGGGACCCCCCCCCCTTACCCATCTGATCACCGTACAGCGTCTGCCAAACCTTCTCCTGTGCTCTTCTCCTCCTCTCTCTTCACCCCTCCTTCCCCCGTTCACCCTGTATGCTCTGAATCCCGAGTACTGGACTGCGCGAGTAAGTTCATTAGCAGGCCGAACTCCGGACGGTGGGGTTATCAGCCCCGCCTTGGCCGCGTCATCGTTTATGGTCCTTCCAAGAAAACGCAGATCCCGCTAGGAAACCGCCCTGCCACGTAGCAGACGGTGAGGACCTTTGGTCCAGAGAGGAGGCTGCCTCCAAGAGGGTGCTGGTCTCTGGGTCAGGTGGGCCTTGCATCATCCGATGTGGGCATTAAGATAATGCCTGCAGATGTCGTAAGAAAGTCCCTGCGGTTCTGCACTTTGGGACTCTCCCCATTTTATAGCCCCTAATTGGTAACCCTCAAGGGCTCCTGTAATCAACTATCGATCTGACACCCACATACATGCCCCCAACTAGCCCTCCCTAGGCTTTCAAGACTCAGCTGAAAAATCCTACCTAAGCAAGATGAGTATTCCATCACCGCCAGACATTGTGTTGGCAGGGAGGTCTATTCTGTTGCTGGTGTTGGTAACTCCCTTAAAAACCTAAGGGGAGAAATATTACAATAACTCTTTCTTGGAAGATGGCAACGATGAATGCCTAGAATGCTATCTTAAATAACGTGCTGGTAGATAATCGCCTGGCAAGCCGAGGGGCCTAGATTAGAGTCTTACCACCACCTGTGTCCACCTCCATCCCCCAAAGGTGCTAATGGTTTTGCCCGGTCTGCTCAGTTTTGATGGGCTTGCTTCCTTGCTTTATGAATACCTTCACCTGCAAGGTGAATGGCTACCCTTTCTAGGGGGAGACCAGCCTGCCTGACCCGCCTGTGCCTGAAGGACTTCTTGGATTTGGAACTTTCAGTATTAAAAAGTAGGAAGCGTTTCTGAGGAAACCAAGGTAGTGGGACACAGACTTGTTCTCTTTGTAATCTTCCTGGAAAACAACTCGGTAAACCCATCTGGGTAATTTTGCATTCTGTACCCAATGCCTCTGCTAGGTAAAAGCTGACGGACGGATGAGGAAGATGGAAGCGGAGAAGGTGAAGAGGAAAATAAGCAAGAGAAGGAAAAAAGAAAGGGGGGGGGGAAATTCCTCAGGTACGAAAGAACTTAGGTTCCTTTCAGCCATGTTGCTCTCTGGATTTATTAATTTTTTTAAATTTTTTTTTGGTCACTCCTGGGCCTTGGACTCAGGGCCTGAGCGCTGTCCCTGGCTTCTTTTTGCTCAAGGCTAGCACTCTGCCACTTGAGCCACAGCGCCACTTCTGGCCTTTTCTATATACGTGGTGCTGGGGAATCGAACCCAGGGCCTCATGTACACTAGGCAAGCGCTCTACCACTAGGCCATATTCCCAGCCTGGATTTACTTTTTAAATGGTTTGTGGTTGCTTTGCTTCAACAGACAACTGAATACTGTGTCTCAGGTCCCCATTACCTATCTCAGGCAAGTGTCTAAATTTCCTCTGACAACTTTCTGGATTTTTGTCTTCCAAAAAAATCAGGGCTAAAATACAGAAGAAAATAAAATCAAGCTTGCAGGACATTTTTTTTTATTTTACATCTAAAATCATCTTTGAGATTTCCCTGAGGGTTCCTGGAAATCTCAGAAAGATTTGTTCTTTTATTTTGTAGAGACACTGAAAATAAATAGGTTTGAGAGCTGAATGGGAAGCATTGTCATATCAGAAAGATAAATAAAAAGGTTAAATATGTACAAGTAAGCCATTGTTAATGTAAATATTTCAGAAACTTTATAGCTTACAGGAAATTCATGAAGAACTGCCAGTGCTTTGCTTTATGCATGTTTTAATTTTAAGAAAAAAATGAGCTGGGTATTGGCGGCTCACGCCTATAATCCTAGCTATTCAGGAGGCTGAGATCTGAGAATCACGGTTGGAAGCCAGCCCAGGTAGGAAAGTCTGTGAGACTCTTTATCTCCAATAAATTATTCAGAAAAAGCCGAAGTAGCACTGTGGCTCAAGTGGTAGAGCGCTAGCCTTGAGCAAAATAAGCTCAGGGACAGAGCCTAGGCCCAAAGTTCAAGCCTCATGACCAGCAAAAAATAAAATAAAATAAAAAAATAAAGCTCTTACAAAATATTCCTGCTGCATTTTCCTGTATTTATCTGAGCCTTAGTATTATTTGCCTGATGATACTGAACAAAAAATATACATTTCAATTATTGTTAAGAATGTTGATTGACCATAGGCTCTTACCTTTTTCTTTTTTTTATTGAAAACTTCAATCAATAATGTTTAGGCCTGTGGTTCCCAGTGTATAACAGACATACTGAAGTTTTATTTTTTAAAAAAATAGAGATGTTTAATAAGCCTTACTGCAGGCTCCCTGAAGTTTGTTTCATTTCCTCCATGTTATTGTATACATACTAGATCTGAGGATTGTTATATAACTTGAAGAGTTTTCTCTGTAAAATGTAGTCATGTAATTTCATAACCTGGACAAAGATACTCACTGACGACTACGGAAAGCAGACTAAATGATCACACCAAGAAACATTTGTGCAGATTTTCTGCAGCATGGTCGTATGCTTTTGCCTTTGTAGACCACCATCCAGCATCTTGTCACTTTCATCGTTTGTCTTGAGAATCCTCAGCCTTTCTTTTATACTCGAAGTGTTCCAGAAATAAAATAACCCATTTCTCTGGTGGTTTGTAAATAGTTTTGGTTTCGCTCTAGAGCTTGCTGAAATCTCCCTCTTAGGTTACAAGCGAGGGCTTGGGTCTTGAACAAAGGAGGACAGACTCAGAGCCTCTTACAGATGGGTCTTCCCAGGAATTGACTCTGGGCTAGAGTTGAGGGAGCTGGGATCTGATCATTGGGCTGCACCCCGATTTCCAGAACTCCTTTTCTGTGGAGAAGCAGTAGGCTTCATGGAACTCCTCTCTACCATCTTCCAATAAAGATGGCTTTGCCCACTTAGTCCCAATTTCTTTTTGTATGACTGCAATGGCCCATCTTTTCAGAAAGTATTCAATAATAACAGTGATAATAGGTATTTTATTTTAATGCTTTGCCATAATATCTGTTTTACTAAGTTTCATTTTAACCTAGAATCAGGAATGGATATTCAGTATTGTATTTTTCCTCCTCTGAAATACTAATAATGGAAAAACACATTCAAATTTCCTTATAATCATGGATATATGGATTCATTGTTCATGGTGTGATTTTAAATACATATCCTGACTATGTTCATTTAATATATTTACATTTACATTTGTGAATCAGCTTAATTTTTTTTTACATAATGTTCTGGTTCACAAAATGAATTTTTTTTTTTTTTTTTTTATTATCAATTGAACATAAATTTTTTTTTTTTTTTTACAAGGTGCTGTGCAAAGAGGGTGCAGTTACATAGTAGGGCATTGTGTACATTTCTTGTGATATCTTACAACCTGTTTTCCCATCCCTTGTCTAGGTCAGGTAGACCCATATGCAGTATACAATGTATCAAGCACATATACAGTGTTCACAGACTTGGTCTCTACTGTCTCTCCATCTCCCTTTGTTAACAGTCATATATCAGGGAGATCATGCCCCTTTGTTTTCTGTGTTCTAGGCTTGTCTCACTCAACATTATTTGTTCGAGTTCTGACCATTTCCCTGCAAATAACAATATTTCACCATTCCTAATCGCTATGTAGTATTCCATTGTGTATAAGTACCATATTTTTTGGATCCATTCATCTGTGGAGGGGCATCTGGGTTGTTTCCAAATTTTGGCTATTGTGAATTGTGCTGCGATAAACATGGAAGTACAAATGTCCTTTTGATATCTTGGGTTTTGCTGTTTAGGATAGATGCCTAGGAGTGGTATGGCTGGGTCATAGGGTAGGTCTATATTGAGCTTTTTGAGAAACCTCCATACTGTTCTCCAAAGTGGCTGTACTAATTTGCACTCCCACCAACAATGGAGAAGGGTTCCTCTTTCCCCACAGCCCCTCCAGCATTTGTTGTTTCCTGAGTTCAGAGTATAGGCCATTCTAACTGGGGTGAGGTGGTATCTCAGGGTTGTTTTTATTTGCATTTCCTTTACTAGCAGGGATGTTGAGCATTTCCTCATGTGTTTCTTTGCCATTTTTATATCTTCTCTTGTGAAGTCTCTCTTTAGCTCTTTTGCCCATTTCCTAATAGGTTTATTGGGCTTGGAGGGGCTTAGTTTTTTGAGTTCTCTGTAGATGACAGATATCAGGCCTTTGTCTGTTGCTGTGCTGGTAAATATCCTTTCCCATATCGTTGGCTGTCTTTCTATTTTGGTGGCTATGACCTTAGCTGTGCAGAAACTTTTTAATTTGTAGTAGTCCCATTTGTTGAGTCTTTCCCCTATTTGTTGTGCGCCTGGGACTCTATTCAGGAAGTTCCTTCCTGTGCCTATAAGTTCTAGTGTCTTTCCTACTCTGTCCTTCAGTAGTTTCAAGGATTCAGGTCTGATGTTGAGGTCCTTGATCCATTTTGAGTTGATCTTGGTGCATGGTGATAGGCTTGGGTCTACTTTGAGTTTTCTGCATATGGCTGCCCAGTTCTCCCAGCACCAGTAGTTGAAGAGGCTATGTTTATTCCATTGTATGTCTTTAGCTCCTTTGTCGAATATCAGTTGGCTGTAAGAGTGCGGTTTTATTTCTGGGTCTTCAATTCTAATCCACTGGTCTTCCGATCTGTTTTTATACCAATACCATGCTGTTTTTGTTATGATGGCCTTGTAGTAGAGCTTGAAGTCTGGTATGGTGATACCTCCTGCACTATGTTTTTTGCCTAGAATTGCTTTGGCTATTCTAGGTTTTTTGCTGTTCCATATGAACTTATGGATTGGTTTCTCTATTTCAGTGAAGAATGTGGCTGGGATTTTGATAGGTATTGCATTGAATTTGTATAACAATTTGGGCAGTATGGCCATTTTCACTATATTGATTCTGCCTACCCATGAGCATGGGAGGTCTTTCCATCTCCTTGTGTCTTCTTTGATTTCCCTTATTAGATTTTTGTAGTTTTCATTGAATAGGTCCGTCACGTCCTTGGTTAAGTTGATCCCTAGGTACTTTATTCTTTTTTTGGCTACTGTAAATGGAATCGTTTCCATAATTTCCTTTTCTGTTTGTCTATTGCTGGTGTACAGAAAAGCTGCTGACTTTTGTGGATTGATTTTGTATCCTGCTACTTTGCCAAATTGGTTTATTAGATGTAGGAGTTTGGGTACTGAGTTTTTTGGGTCCTTGAGATATAAGATCATGTCGTCTGCGAATAGGGATAACTTGATTTCTTCCTTGCCGATGTGGATCCCTTTGATGTCCTCCTCTTGCCTTATTGCTATGGCTAGGGATTCCAGTACTATGTTGAACAGAAGTGGGGAGAGTGGGCATCCTTGTCTTGTTCCTGTGTTTAGGGGGAATGATTTAAGTTTCTCTCCATTTAATATGATATTAGCAGTTGGTCTGTTGTATATGGCTTTTATTGTTTTGAGGAATGTTCCATCTATTCCTGTTCTCTCCAAAGCTTTTAATAGGTATGGATGTTGTATTTTGTCAAAGGCTTTTTGGGCATCGACTGAGATAACAATGTGATTCTTGATTTTAGTTCTGTTTATGTGGTGAATTACATTGATTGATTTACGGATGTTGAACCATCCTTGTGACTGAGGGATGAAGCCTACTTGGTCATGATGTATGATATTCTTGATCACTTTCTGGATCCTGTTAGCTAATATTTTATTGAGGAGCTTTGCATCTGTGTTCATTAGTGATATTGGTCTGTAGTTCTCTTTTTTTGTTGGATCTTTGCCTGGTTTGGGGATGAGTATGATATTAGCTTCGTAGAATGAGTTCGGGATTTTTCCCTCCGTTTCTATTTCGCGGAAGAGTTTGAGTAGTATTGGAATTAGCTCCTCACTAAAGGTTTTGTAGAATTCATTGGTGAATCCATCTGGGCCTGGGCTTTTCTTAGTAGGGAGGTTCTTGATTACCTCCTGTATCTCACCGTAAGTTATTGGTTTATTTAGTTGATTTATTTCTTCTTGGTTCAGTTTGGGTAGTTTGTACTTCTCTAAGAATTGATCCATTTCTGTAAAATTATTGTTTTTTGCTGAGTAGAGGTTTTGGAAATAGCTCCTTATGATTGTTTGAATATCGTGTGTATTTGTTGTAATTTTTCCTGTGGAGTCCCTGATTTTACGTATATGAGTCTCTTCTCTTCTTTTTTTTGTGAGTCTTGCAAGGGGTCTGTCAATTTTGTTTATTTTCTCAAAGAACCAGCTTTTAGTCTTATTTATTTGTTGAATGGTCTTTCTATTTTCAATCAGATTTATCTCTTCTTTAATCTTTGTAATCTCTCCCCTCCTAGTCGTTTTAGATTCTGTCATTTCTTGTTTCTCCAGTTGTTTTAGTTTCATCGTGAGGGTATTCACCTGCTCTGCTTCCATTCTTTTAATGTGGGTACTGAGTGCAATGATCTTGCCCCTCAGTACTGCCTTAGCTGTGTCCCATAGGTTTCTTTGTGATGTGTTTTCTTTGTCATTGTGGCTTATGAATTCGTTGATTTCATCTTTAATTTGATCTGTGGCCCAAGTGTTGGATAGCAGCGTGGGGTTTAGCCTCCAAGAGTGTGTATAGGCTCTGTGGTATCCTTTGTTGTTGAGGGTTACCTTTAATCCACTGTGATCAGATATAATACATGGGATGATGTCAATTCTTTTGTATTTGCTGAGGTTCTTTGTGTGGGCTATGACGTGGTCTATTTTGGAATATGATCCATGGGCTGCTGAAAAGAAGGTGTATTGGGTCTCTGTAGGGTGGAAGGTTCTATATAGGTCTGTTAGATCCATTTGGGCAATGGTGTTATTTAGGTCCTCAGCTCCCTTACTAATCCTCTGGGTGTTGGATCTGTCTCTTGGAGAGAGAGGAGTATTAAAGTCACCCACTATGATTGTGTTTGCATCTATCTTGCTCTGTAATTCTGTGAGAATTTGCTTGACATATGTCGGGCCTCTTTTGTTCGGTGAGTATACATTTATCACCGTGATGTCTTGATTCTGGATTTTTCCTTGTATCAATATGTAGTGTCCTTCTTTGTCTTTTTGAGTGGACTTTAAAGAGAAATCCAGCTTGTCTGAGATCAGGATGGCTACACCTGCCGTTTTGGTGGGTGCATTTGCTTGGTAGATCTTGCTCCATCCTTTCATTCGAAGCCTGTTTTTGTCCCTTGCTGTAAGGTGGGTCTCTTGTAGACAACAGATGTCAACTTTTTGCTTGCGGATCCATTCTGCCAGTCTGCTCCTCTTGATCGGGGAGTTTAAGCCATTTATATTTAAAGAGATCAAGGATAAGGGTGTTTTTTCTCCTTCCATTTTCTTGTTGGGCTGTTTTTTCCTGTTGTTTTTTTTTTTTCTTCTTGTCTTTAGTGAGCTTGTGTTTCTGCTGGACTTTGGCTATTGAAGTTTCTTTCTGAATCTGTCTGTGTGTCTTTTACGATCTCTGTTGGGTGGGCTTCCCCTCTTAATATTCGCTGTAGGGCTGGTTTTTTATTCACATACTCCTTTAGCTCCTCTTTGGTGTGGAAAGATCTGGTTCTCCCTTCGAATGTGAACTCCAGTTTCGCTGGATATTTGATCCGAGGTTGTAAATTGTTATTCTGAAGTACTTGGATGGTGTTCTTCCACTCACTTCGAGCTTGGTAAGTTTGTGTGGATAAGTCGGATGTTATTCGAATCCTCTTCCCATTGAAAAAAGTTTCCTTCTTCGCTTTGGCTGAATTCAGAATTTGCTCTTTAATCTTGAGGTCTGTAGTCTTGAATATTATGTGCCTTGGGGTGGTTTTCCTGGGGTCTGGCCTGCCAGGTGTCCTATAGGCTTCGGTTACCTGGATGGGGTCCCCTGTGAGATTGGGGAAGTTTTCTGCAATAACTTTATTGAGAACATGATTAAGCCCTCTGCTCTGATATTCGGCTCCTTCTTCTATTCCAATTATACGCAGATTATATCTCTTGTCTTTGTCCATTAGTTCCTGGAGTAATCTTCCCTGAAGCTTCACCTTTTCTTGGAGTGTGGTCATTTTCTGGTTGTTGTCAGCTGCTTCATCGTCCAGGCGAGAGATTCTGGATTCCATATGGTCCACTCTTTGTGTTATGGTTTCAATTGCGGAGTTTATGGATGTCAGAGAGCTATTCATGGTTGTCATATCAGCTCTGATCGTGGAAATTTCTTCCTTTAAAGAGTTGTATTTTAAATCTATTTTTTCATGCATTTCAATTCTCAGGGTGTGGAGATTTTCTTTAAAGGCGGCTTGCATTGTATCCATTTTTGCTTCCATTTCTTTAAACGAGGCTTGCATTGTATCCAGTTTTGCTTCCATTTCTTTCTTGGCTTCCTGGGTGTCCTTCCAGATTTCCGCTCTAAACTCCTGGAATTGTTTTCTGATTTCATTTCTGACGGTTTCGATCATTCCTGTTAACATGTCCTCATTTGCTTTTTTATTCTCCATCTCCTCTCCAGTCGTGCTGCTTTTTGGAGCTGGCGAGTTGGCTTGTCCTTTGATGAACTGAGTTATGTTTCTTTGTGATTTGCGCATCTGGAAGTCTGTGTAGTTCTTCCCTCCCTTCTGTGTAGGCGTGTCTGCGTCAGCAGGTGCTGTCGCTGTGGCCCCGCCCACCAGTGCAGGGCACGCCTATCAGAGCGGGCGCTTTCGCCGGGGCCCCGCCCTCCTGTGCACTGTGAGTCCCCTACAACAGGCACTTAAGTGGGGTCTGCCTCCCAGAGCGAGCCCTGGGTTGTTGGGTTGTGCTTGCGCCCTCCCGCGAGTCCGTTGGGGGGGGGAAGCAGTATGTGTGGGGCCCAGTGGGATCGACTGTCCGGGTGTGGCTTGGCACCCTCAGACCTCGCCTCCGCTTCGAGGAGGGGGAACGAGATCAGGCTCAGGTGACCCTGCTGGGCTGGTATTGCCCACCAGCGCCTGTGATTTTAGTTGTAAGAGTCCGCAAGGTCTAGGCGCCTCGGGTGGGGCTTGCCCTGCCGGCCGTCCCTGGCCCCTGTTGGGAAGGGGACGGGGCCGGTTCTGCCAGTTCAGGAACCTTTGGGGGCTTGGGGCTGTTCCGCCCTTCCCCTGCTAGACTGGCTTCCCAGTGCCTGCTGGGAGCTTCCCGCCTGATTTGGGGAATCTTTGTTCCCACGGGAGTGGGGAGGGGGAGGGAGGGAGATATATCGTCTTTGTCGGGCTTGGGTCTCCCGTTGGGGGAAGGGATTATGGGGGACTCACTTTTGCTGCTTTGTGTGCGTGTCCCGCACCGCCGTTGGCCCTTCAGGGGTTGGCGAAGTGTCGTGGTGGCTCCCCCGTTCCCTCTTTCTGCCGCGCTGGGTTCCCTTGTCCGAATCCGGTGTGGACCCGAACTTCTCGTCGCTGCTGGGTGTGTCTTGGTCCGCACCCTGCTTTGTGTCCGTGGGGTCTCCCGCTATATGGATTCTGCGCTCCTGGCAACCTGTCTGCCGATCGCCGGGTTTCCCTTTCCCAGCCTGACCCTGTTTGGGCCAGGGCCGGCTGGTGGGGGGAGGGTGCCCCGATTAATCTCCGGCTCCGTGTAGGTTTTCGGTTCTTCTTTTTTGCTCCTTTTTGTTTTCCTGCGTTTCTCCACTGCTTCTGGATGCTGGTTTTGCTGGGTTCTTGGTGGAGTGTTGGGTGTTGGAGTTCCCAGCTCGCTATTCAGTTGGTGCGAGTCGGGGTGCCTCCCTATTGTCTCGGCGCCATCTTTCTCCTCCCACAAAATGAATTTTGAGGGTTTTTTTTTTTCCTTTTCATGATAGGTCTAAGGACTAAAAGTGAAAACTTACATTGGTCATTATTTGAAGTTATATATTTACCCAGGAAAAATCAGAACAAACTCCTAACCTATTAGAATTGATAAGAGGAAAGTGGAGGTGCGGCTTGAGTGGTAGACCACCAACACTGAGCTTAGTGTCCTGAGTTCAAGCCCCAGTACTGGCTGGCACACACACACACACACACACACACACACACACACACACACACACACGACTGTAAATATTTTTTTACAAAGAGAATGGATAAAAGAATTCACGAAATCTTCTAGCTATATGAACAACCTAGGAAAACAACCAGCGAAACGTTTCCCTACACCCGTTATCACTTACTAGAAAATAATGATTTGGAAAAGATGAGATTGCTCCCAAGAGCGAGAAATCTACTAAGGTATTAGCACCAACGGAAGCAAAACCACACAAGGTGTGGATGGGGCTGGCACTTCTAGTAAAGGACACAGGAGGCGGGCGAACAGAAGATGACTAAACCTACCTTCTTGGATTGGATCGTGTGACAGCGTAAAGGTTTGTATCCCTCACCAGTTCCTCTAGAAGCTTCATGTACTATGAAATGAAGGCCCTGGCCGACGTTTTCTTGGAATATGGTAAAATTCTCTGAGGTTCACTTGAAGGAATCTGTGCCCAAGAATATCCAGGTCCTTAAAAGAAGAGTGACCGACTAGTGACTCCTCCTTCCGGGATAGTAAGATACACCACAAAGCCACACTGGTTTTGACACCTGTTCCGGCAAAGAAACCAGTGTGGCAGGACAGAGAGTCTGAGGACAGACCCTTGTGGTTCTGGGGTTGCTAAGGGACAGCAGCAACAGCAGCAGACATCATCACCAAAGAGACGGAGAGAATCCAGTTCATTATCCAGACCAAAAAAAAAAAAGGCTTCTTCTCTGTATCGGCTACCAAAGGTTTTCAGAAGAAACTGTAGACTGTTTTAGGACTTAAGAAGGAAGGATTTTAAAGTACAAACAATAAGGCCAATTTTTTTAAAAAGCCTTTATTATATCGAAATCAAGAACTTCTGTTCAACAGAAGGTGTAATATAATACCGATTAACTTAAATGGAATGGAGAAAAGACTATCGCAATATATCATACCAGGAAGTGAACGATTTTTCAGAATATTCAGAATGCTATTCAGGAATTCCTGCAAGACTATGAGACAGAAGCCTAGGAATCCTGATTTTTTTTTTTTTTTTTTCAAAAAATCGCTGAGGGAAACCACACAGCACTAGCAATCAAGTAGAGGAGAAAACGCAGAATTTCAATGACAGGAGGTGGTGTGCAGACTCATTAGGAGTCGGAGAAATCTGAATTCGACGGTTAAGTGTCTTAAATAGTTCTCCCTTTTGACATCCAGTATGGTAAACATAAACGGACAGTGTGCTTTAGACAGATGGAAGAGTTTCTGGGTTCAAATCCCCTGTCTGCCCTTTGGCAAAGCTCTTAACCTCTCTGAACCTCATCTTCATCCTCCTTGATCGACTGCACGGAGGTTCTAGTGAGGGAACACAGCTAGTCATAAATTCACCTTCCTCTCCTGTTCTCTTCAACTTCAGAGCCTCGGGAGGGTTGAACTCAAGGGGGTGGGAAGAGGGTACCCGACTACAGCCAGATCAGCCAAATCCACCCCAGGAATCGTGGGGTGATGGGTCCCCCGATCTCCATCTCTTTTAAAGTGAAATTATAATGATGCCCACTCTCTCGAAGGCTTACTGAGAGTTCCGTGTAACAAGCCAGAGCGAGTTTTCAGCACGCTCCACAAAAGACCACAATTGTCATTCTGATCATGGGACCGCCACTTATTGGAAACAAAACAACTATGTAATAAAAAAGAAAAAGAAAAAAATTGGGGGGTAGGTACATCTTCATTGATCTTAGCACATCAAATGGCGTTTGATAAATGGTGGGGGACCAATACCTGATCGATCGGCTCGGCGATGCTTTCATTTCATTTGAAGTCCTGGAGAGAAGAGTTTGCTGTTGTTTTTTTTCCCGTAGAACCACCGGTAATCAAAATCCTTCTGCCCTGCCGCCGCTAGAGAATGTTGAAAATCAGGATTCTCTGCTGCACAGGGCCCCTTGCTTCCTCGCACAAGTAGTCTTCATTCCAGGAGCTCCACACTGCTGCTAAGATGGCACCTATATCGGGTTAATACCAAGGAGAGAGGGAGCGAGAGAGGGAGAGATCTCAGCCTCCTGAGCAGCTAGGATGACAGGCGGGAGCCACCAGCCCCCGGCTAATCGATCGGTTTTTGCCTGGCGTGGGAGGCAGGGAAAACACGGGGCAAAGCCTCTGAGAAACACGGCTGAGAGTCGCCTGCCAGCTCCCCTGCAGGACAGGTCTGGAAGGGAAGGGATAGCACAGGACCCCTCTCTAGGCCTTGAGTGATTTGCTCCCCGGGGCTGGGTTTGATCGCTGAGAACAGGGTCTTGAGTTCTCCTTTCCTGTGCGTGTTGGGAGGAGAGGTGTGGTTTGCCAGGTCGGGCTCTCGGGTCGGTCAGGCTCTGGTCACCTTTGCAAGCTGACCAGCAGACTGTGAGGACGGGACTTTGGAGCCACACAGACCCGGGTTTACATCCTGGCTGAGTCACTTGCAAGTCATTTGCTTCTCTGTAAAGCAAGAACGTGTAAACACAAGGCACAGGGCTTTCTCAGCCATTGCCTGGGAGAGCAGAGCCCGGTGAGGTCCGACTTGGAGCTCAGCTTCACCAGCCTGGGGGCCCCCGGTTCGAGGCCGGTGTGTTGGTATCCTGTGGTTTATATTGGTGGGAACTGGGGGGGATGACTTGTTTTCCTCAGGGACGGATGGATTGTTCTAGAAGGAGCTAGGAGCTGAGCAGGTGGCCCTCTCCCCGAGCGTGGCGGAGGCCGCAGCAGAACTTTGTGCTTCTTAGCCTCGTCCACAGACCCACTGACCTTTGCGAGAGGAAGGAAAGGTCCTTTGAGTTGTGCCTGCGACCTTTGACGCTGATATCTTTAGGTCCATAAACCGGGTCCGCTGAGCTATAAAAGCAACTCGTCTTATCACGCTCTCCCCGCAGCCTGCTGTGTGACCCATCGGCCGTAGACCCAGCACCGAACCAGAGGCCACCGGCATGACGAGGGACCAGAATGGAACCTGGGAGATGGAGAGCAATGACAACTTCGAAGGCTACATGAAGGCCTTGGGTAGGAGCGAGGGCCCTGGGGAGGGAGAGGGGCCGGGTGGAGTTGCGCTTTCCTATCCTGGTGGCAGGAGTTGTTTGCGAGCCTCAAGGTATGAGAGGCAGGCTAGCCGCCTGGGACGTGTATAATGTCATCAGAAAGGGGCTTTATGGGGTTTTTGCATCCTTTGTTTCAATAATAAAACGCCCTGTGGTGACTTTAGGCATCACATTCCGTTTCTGTTTAACCCAGGGCTCTGCACCATGGGACCTTAGCATCCCATCTTTTCTGGAAGAAGGTAGGGGAAGAAGGCATCCCTGCTGACACCCCTGCCCCCCGCCCCCCCGCTTTCCCCCGGCGATGGGGGGTGCTCCTTCAGTGAGACGCGCCTTCAGCTGTCTCCCAGAGATCGTCTCTCGGTAAACAGCCTCTTTCTGGGCTCTTCCGCCCCGGTTTACACCATGCGCGTGGGCAAGGGGTTCTCAAGGGTTCCCTCCCCCCACAGGGTTTGGATTGGGCCTTCCTTTCCTCCAAGCATCAGATCCAAACTTGCCGTGGAGGAATTACGTGACCTCTTTGCACCCGGCTCTCTGCAGTGTAGACCGACAGGTCACTGGCCATTGGGGATTGAGATGCTATGAATGAATGAATGAATGGATGGATGGATGGATGGATGGATGAATGTCTGATGACCCAAGGTAAACAATGATATCACACACCCTGGAGAAGTCCTCGCGCATATTAACAACACCCCACTGGGACCCTCCAGCCCGGCCCAACAGTGAGTTCTAGGCTAAGGGTGGAGAGAGGAAGCAGGGAGGTGCCCTAGCGGCTTGCAGGCAGCCTTGGATGTCCAGGAGGGGAGGAAGGAGAGGAGGAGGAGGCAGATGGGGAGGGGGACAGTCTACTTCCATAACCATGATCTCTGGAAGAGGAAATGATATAGAGGAAAAAAAAAAGAGAGAGAGAGAAGATGGCTCTCCATTCCACTTCCCACAATTGCCTGGAAAGTGCCCAGGAGTGGAGAATTAGGGGTCCGGGTTTGAAGCCCATCGAAGCTACGCTCTCGGGCTTCTGGTGATGAATGTACGTGCAGCTCTGCTCTTTAATTTACAAAGAGCGCCTGCCCTGTTAGCCTGCGACTCCAGCGTTTCTCGCGCGTACATTACAAAGCATTTTAACGTGGGGTAGCACACTCGTATTTCACCTTTATGGCTTGCATTGTTCAAAATGCAGTTATGAAAAGTATGCTTTAATAAAGTCACTTTGCTGCTCTTGTAGGGTTTTTTTTTGGTCTCTCCTGCAGCAGCTATAAGCCATATATATTATTCAGCAATAGCTTGCCTTTGGACCTTTCCTTTTGAGACAGAAATTCATTTCACCTGGCTATAAATCAGGCTCAGAGGTGCCTTTAATCCAGAAAAGCAGATAAAACATATTTGATAACCCTGGTGTTAAAAATACCGTACCAGGAAAATAATTTGCTCGGCAAAGTTCAGGGGGAAGTGGTTTTGTAATTTGTTCACGTGTGCACGCGCGTATATGTGCGTGTACACGTGCTACCACTGCAGCAGACCCTTTAGATTAGAAATATCCGGCCGGGAATCTAGCAGAACACTTGGCTCCCCTCCGTGGGGTGGAGCAGAGGTGATTTGAGTAACCCGTAGCTGGGAGACCGAGCCCCTGTTTAATCTGAGGAGCCGCCGCAAGGCTTGATTCAACCATTTGCATAGAGCTCCTAATAAGATTTCCCAAGGCATTGGTTAGAAAGATTGACCGGGGGTGGCGTTCCCGGACAATCCGGTTCTCTCAGCAATGGGCATTTGTAGCTATAATCTACTTTTCTCGGCAACTGGGGACAAGCCAGCGGGGTTTTTTTTGTTTGTTTGAGCCTACATTATAAATGGCAAGGGAGCTTGATCTGTAAGACGCGGTTGGGCAGCCGGGCGACTCTGGACCCGCTGCTGACACTTGCTGGGCCGCACTGGCCCGTCTACAGCGTGGAATTACATTTCCTTGCGGAGGAACTCTCAGGGTCGACATTTCTCTAATTTCCAGTTGAACGGTTTGCCTGGAGGTTCCTCTGTACTTGGTCTGATCAACAGATGACCTCTGGTTTTCTTTCTCCACCTCCTAACACGCCACAAGGAGGCTTGAACACAAGCTACTTACTTCTCAACCCAGCTCCAGAGAGAGGAAGCTGTCCCCCACCAGGGGAACGCCCCATCGGGGCCGATAAAGAGCCCATAAGCCAGCCACCGTGGGGACCACGCGGGAAGGTGGGGGAGACCTCATGGTGACCCGCAGTTTTCACTCTGGAGAGAGAGTGATGATCAGATCCCTATTTGACCTTCACAGACAAGGTCAAATTTAGATAAGGCCAAGGTTCAGTGAGTACCCACAAGAACAGCATTTCAGGGGAATTTCTTTTTCTCTTCTTTATTTGCCAGTCCTGGGCCTTGGACTCAGGGCCTGAGCACTGTCCCTGGCTTCTTTTTGCTCAAGGCTAGCACTCTGCCACTTGAGCCACAGCGCCCCTTCTGGCCATTTTCTACATATGTGGTGCTGGGGAATCGAACCCAGGGCTTCGTGTATACGAGGCAAGCGCTCTACCACTAGGCCATGGTCCCAGCCCCTCAGGAGATTTTTTTTTTTTACACTGACTGTTCCTCCTCCTAATCTGGTGAGGTGAGCATCCTTTCCCTCATTTTTATCATGAGAAAACCTTGGCTCTGAGTGCAAACCCTAGTCCTACCAGGACAAACAGAAAGGAGGGAGGGAGGGTGAGAGACAGAGAGAGAGAAAGAAATGAACAGGAGAAAAGGAGGGAGGGAGAAAAAGGAAATAGGGAAGGGAGGGGAGAAGGGGAGGGGAGAGGAGGGGAGAGTTACAGAAGTTCCAGCTTTGTCCATGCTAAACACCGGTGGCCTTCCAAGAATTTCTTTGTGTGTGTCTGTCATGCATGGGGCTTGAACTCGGCGCCTAGACACAGTCCCCGAGCAATTTTTCTCAAGGCTAGTGCTCTACCACTTTGAGCCACAGTTCCTGTTTTCTGGTAGTTAAATGGGAATAAGAATCTCGTGGACTTTCTTCTTGCCCGGGCTGGCTTTGAACCACGAGCCTCAGATCTCAGCCTCCTGAGTAGCTAGGATTATAAATAGGAGCCACCGGTGCCTGGTAAGAATTTTTTTTTTTTAAGTTTTAAACCATGAAACCTTTACAATAAACTCAAGAGGAACCCCAGTGTGCTGGAAGGAGCGAGAGCTGCTCTGTGACCTTTCCGGTGGGTGGCTCGGGCCTGAGCGCTCGGCCCTGTTAAAGGACTGAGTGAATCTACCTGAGCAAGTCACCCCTCCCCTCCCCGGACTCCTCTGCCCAACAGATATCGATTTCGCCACCCGCAAGATCGCAGTTCGTCTGAGTCAGACCAAGATTATCGTTCAAGACGGAGACAGCTTCAAGACAAAAACCAACAGCACGTTCCGGAACTACGACTTGGATTTCACCGTGGGGGTGGAGTTTGAGGAGCACACAAAGGGCCTGGACAACCGGAATGTCAAGGTGCCACCATGGGCCGGGAGGGTTACACTGGTGTAGCGCGCAGTACCGGAGTGGGTTGTGTGTCTTCACCAGGGAAGCACACACACACACACACACACACACACACACACACACACACACACACACACAGAGTCAGCCGGGCGCCGGTGGCTCGCGCCTGGCATCCTAGCTACTCAGGAGGCTGAGATCTGAGGATCGGGGTTGGGACACCGTCTGTCTGACCTGTCTGGGGATCTGTCCGGCAGTCGCTGGTCACCTGGGAAGGAGAGGCCCTGGTGTGTGTGCAGAAGGGAGAGAAGGCGAACCGAGGCTGGAAGCAGTGGGTTGAAGGAGACAAACTGCACCTGGTGAGTCCCGGGGGTCTGCACAGCGGCCCCTTCCCCTGGCTGGAGGCTCTGACAAGACTAATGGCCCTGCAGCCCTTCCCTGGGCACCAGCCAAAGCGGGGCTGGTCTTCGGGTGAGAAAGCCATTTCCGTCTGGCCCAGGGGACTCCGGCAAGAAATCTATATGGCTGTTTCTATGAACGGCTGCAATTAAAAAGCGACTTTAAGAATGCTGAGTTAGGAAGCTGGGATCCAAGACGAAAGGCTGGGAACCTGTTAAAGATCAGCTGGGGAGAAATGTGCACCCCGGTATTGAGGTGCCCTAGAGAAGGGGAAGACCAGGCCGTCTCTCAATTATGGGAGCCCCCAACGGGGGAGAGGCGGCGTGGTGGACTTCACAGGGGAGAGGCAGCTGGGCGGGGGGGGGGGGGGGATTGTCTCAGGCTGTGGTTTCTCCTGAGACGTGATCTTCCCAGACCCCCAAATACTTCAGATCCATTTCATACCAGGACGGAATGGACAAAGCCATGGCGGGTATCTTTAAAATAAACTGCATCGACCCAGACAGCTTTTGTTTTTTTTTCATTCTTCCTTCTGAATTCAAGGCAACTTATAGCCCCCAGCATCCAAATAGTGGAAATTTTCTCCGTCCTTCATGCATCCAGACACTCATTTGTAGAATGAATGACTCACTTGGGTCTTCATTCATTCATTCATTCATTCGCCCACTCCCCTATGGTGTCGGGCGAGTAAGTGCCCGGCCCCAGCGTCCACGGTCAGATTGTCAAGGTGCCCTTCAGAGTCAGCCTTGCTTCGCCCGCGCTCGTTACCTAAGCTCGTGATATATGGGAGGCCTTCTGCGTGTTTTCCACTGACAATTATTCCCTCGCTGCTCTAGTTTGGATGAAAAGTGTGTGTGTGTGTGTGTGTGTGTGTGTGTGTGTGTCTGTCTGTCTGTCTGTCCCCACGTGCCAGTGCTAAGGCTTGACCTCAAGGCCTAGGGCCCTGTTCTTTTAGCTTTTTCACTCAAGGCTGAAGCTCTAGCACTTGTGTCACGCCTCCACTTGTGGCGAGAAGAGTCTCGCAGAGTTTCCTGCCCGGGGCTGGCTTTGAACTGTGATCCTCAGATCTCAGTCCCCTGAGTAGCTAGGATGACAGGCGGGAGCCACCGGTATCTGGCTAGGTGATGGATGTTTTGTTGTTGTTGTTGTTTTCTAATTATGGAACCATTCCCAGTGGAACCTGCGACTGAGACAACAGATCTGTCACTACCGCCAAGAGCATGGCGGTCTTCCTCACTCGGGGTTCCTCTCCTCCTTCGAGGGGTTGCACAGACAGAGCTGGCCGGGCCGTTCTGGGGCTCAGCAGCTAGCATCAGCTCTTCCCCACGCCCGATCCTTCCTTGCCTGGTGACTCTGCCGCGTTTTTACGAGCGAGGTGATGGGGCTTTAATCACAGAAGTAGGAGAACTCCTGCCCAAGAGTGTAATTTTTATAGTGGTTCAGGCTCCAGTCGAGTATCAGAATCCCTGCAGGGTCTGTGCGATGAACTTAGCCCGGGATGACGAAGCACCCTCTTTATTGCAGCCCCCCCCCCGCCCCTACCCATGCCTCCGGAGGGGGGAACGGGCGGGAGGAAGGCTGGGCCCCGCAGCTCTTCACCGACTTTCTCCCGTTGCAGGAACTGACCTGCGGCGACCAGGTGTGCCGGCAAGTGTTCAAGAAGAAGTGAAGGCCTGGGGAGGGGCCCGCGGGGCTCTGGGAAGCGAAGGACCCGGATGGGCTTCCAGGGACCGCGTGTGTCACACGGGGGCACTCTCCTCCCCCCCCCCCCCGTGGAAACCTGGCATTAAATGAAAAGCAACAACAAACCTCACCGGCACGCATTCGAAGCTTCCTATCTATTTTCCTTTATTTCCAGAGCCCTTGGGTGTTCTGCACGGGCAGAAGGCTGTATGTATGCTTTGTTGTTTGCTCATTGCTTCTGTTTTGTTTTATTCCTTTCTTCATTTGTTATGATTAGTTTGCGGGGGGAGGGGGGGCTGTTGTCCCCGACAGTGTTCTCAGACACACAACATTCCCCATGGAATCCTGAACACACACACACACACACACACACACACACACACACACCCATTTGAGAGACGTGCCTTTGAACGGGTGTAGCGCGTTAGTTCTCTGACATTCTATGTGTTTCCTGGCTTTGGTTGGTTGGTTGCTTGTCCTAGGGGTTCAAACTCAGGGCCTGGCCCTCCTCCGGCTCGCTCGGTAGGCCGGCATCATACCATCGGAGCCACCCTTCCAGCCCTGCTTTTGGCTGGTTATTTTAGAGGCGTCTCACATGCTTCTCTGCCCAGGCTGGTTTTGAACCGTGATCCTCTAGATCTCTAGATCTGAGCAGGCCGCACAGAGCTGCCCTCAGCTCCCGACCACGGCGCCGGCCATCCCTGGTCTTGAACCTTCAGCCCTGCACCGTGGTCGGAGCAGCTGCCTCTCTCCAGCTCTGGTCTCCTTTCTCGCCACCATCCACTGGGGAAGCGACAGGTACTGAGCAGCCTCCGTCCATTCCGCACTGCTGGCTTCCGGTACTTAATTGAAAAAGAAAAAAAAAAAAGAGTCCCTGAGATTTGTCTGCAATCTTGGGTTTTGAGCGACAGTCCCCAAATCTCAGCCCCCCGAGTAGCTAGGATGACAGCCTTCGATGTCCGTGACCGCCACCCCAGCCTCCGCGGGGCTCGCTGGGAGGGGGCGGCAGAGGCCACCCCCCTGGTCCCCGCTGGTGCGTGTGATCGGGGTGGTACGAAGGGACTCAGAGGCTCTCGGATCTGCCGGCCTCCACGTGTGAAGAGAGGGGTTGGGTTGGTTATAAACTGAGGACGGGGCGAGGGGGGCGGGGGGGGAGGGAACTCTTGAAAGCTAAAGGAAGACAGATCCGTGCAAATTCCAGTTCACAAAACAGGTGGTTGGGACGTGGCGTTCGGACTGGGCCTCGCCTCGCAAGCAGCTGTGTGGCTAATTCCCCTCTCAGCCTCCGTGTTCCCATCTGTCCAGTGAACCTACCTCAGGGAGAATTGTAAGGACTGACGGAGACCCGAGCGGAAGTGTATCACACACACACACACACACACACACACACACACACACACACGGGGCTCTCCTCCCCCATCTCCTGTTTGCATTGGAAACGGGCAATGAAGACGTGATCCTCTTCGTTGAAACTACCCTGGCCTCAGTCCTGAAACCCCAGCGACTCGAGAGCAGGGCTGAGCAGGGTGGAGGCCGGCTCCAACACAAACGTTCAAGAGACTCCATCTCAACCAATGGCTAAGGCACGGTGGCAAACACCTAGCATCCCAGCTTCAAGGGAAGGTCAAGTAGAAGGATCACAGCCCCGGCCAGCCTGGGTACAAAGGGAGACCCTACCTCAATCACAACCAACCTAGCCAGGTGCCCGGGACTTACGCCTGCCATCCTAGCGACTCGGGGAGGCTGAGATCTGAGGATCACAGTTCGAAGCCAGTCTAGGCAGGAAAGTCCGAGAGTCTTATCTCCACTAAACTACCAAAAAAGAAGCAGGAAGTGGCGCTGTGGCTCAAGTGGTAGAGCTTGAAGCAGGAGAAGCTCAGGGACAACACTCAGGCCCTGAGTTCAAGCCCCAGGACCAGCACACACACGGGTGGGGTGGGAGGCGTGTCTCCGGATGTAGAACCCCTGCCTAGCAAGTCTGAAATCCGGGATTCAATTTCCAGTAGTGCTAAAGCAAACAAACAACCCAAAACCATCTGTGGGGCCCTGAGTTTCACCCTCAGTAAGGGCGAGGGGAAGGAGAGAGAGCGATTGGGAAGGGGGGACGGAGGGACCGTGGCGCGGGAAGCAGCTGAAACCTCACGTCCTTCGCATCTGTGCCTTAGCTCTCTGGATCCTTAACAAACCCGCGCACCGGGGCGAGCCCTGCGTCACCCCGGGGAGGCAGGAACGGTGCCCAGGGTGAATGCCCGGATGTAGTGGTGCCGGAGTTGCACTAGAGCCTCACAAAGCCCAGCCTCCTGATGGCCACCCAGCTGAGTCTCCGTCCTGTTCGTCGCCCATCCGTCTTCAGGCAAATGGCGAACATAACCTTTTCCAAATACATCCAAATCGTAATCTAACCCTTAAAGGATGGCGGAGCCAGCGAAAGGGAACCGTTACTGAATCGGAACCGATAGACTCTTTTTATTAGCCTAATTGCTTTTAAACTCCTGTGACGTGTTTAAGAGCTCCGTGGAAATGTTTTCCTTTATCAAAGTCCATGGTTTTCATCTCCGAAGGCGCTGTTGTCAAGCTCACAACCTCCCCTCAGCGAGTCGAGAGCCTCTGGGGCTCAGAAGGCTCAGGTCTGAGGATCACAGTTCGAAGCCAGGCCAGGCAGGAAAGTCTGAGGCTCTGATCTCCAGTGAACCACGCGATGCGGAGCTGCGGCCCAAGGCGCAGGCCTCGAACGAGAAAGCTCAGAGATGTTAGGTCCTCTCCCTGAGGGCTACATGCAGATGCCCCCACCTCATTAAGTCTCCACCCAGTTACCTGGGTAACCTGCAGACCTGGAGGCAGTTACCTCCCCTTTCCCTGAGGTCACATCCTAATCCACCTGGCCACACCCCTTGCCCCTGCCCTAAATAAAGCAGGGCTGAGTGGGGGTCGCTCTCTCTCTCTCTCCCTTCTCTCCGGCCATGGATCACCTTGGCCACAGGCCAGCAGTTCGGTAATAAACGTTCTCTCCTGCCTGAATACCGCATGGCGTTCTCCTTTACCGGTTACCTACTTTAAAAACCTAACATATATGGTGCCGTGACTCGGGAAGGGCTTAAGAGTCAGGACAAGCGGAATTCCCATCTATTTTTCTCCTTTTTCTGGGAGTATCCCCAGTCCTGACGGCCCTTTTTCCGCGAACCGAACTGCTGCGAGTAGCCACGCGGCACTTTTCACTAATACCATTGCTGGCCTCCACATCCACCTCCACCTCCACACCACTTGTCTACCCTGGTGAGTGAAACTGCTGCTGCTCCGGTTCTCTGCCGCTCCATCCGCCGCTTCTGCCGCTTCTGCCTGCCGCTTCTGCCCGGTAAGCTCATTCACTCACCAGGCGCCTCCCTCCCGTGCTTTTCGGGTTTTGCATCACAGTCACACCCGAGCCGGGAAACTGCTAGCACGCCTCTTGACAGTGCAATGAGGCCTGCTCGAAATACTCGCTCAGATAGTTTTTGCCACTGCAATGGTAAATGGTTAGAAGTCACTTATATTCAGGCTCTCTCCCTCTCTCTTTCTCTTTTCCTCTCTTTCTCTTCCTTTTCCTCTCTCTCTCTCTCATCTTCCTGCTTACTTGCTTACTTTATAAAATTCCCAAGTCGTACCATTGTTGTGTGCCTTGCTCACAAAGCTGCCTCTTTTCACAGAGCTTCGAAACTGAGGCTTGACCAGCAATGTGCTTTGTCAGCAAAGATATCTAAAAGTTCTTTTCTCCAGCATTGACCACGTGGTGGATATTGGGTTTAACAGGCATCAGCTCAGGCGCCATTATGCCATGCCACGTGTTCTCTATTAGTGTGTTTGTGTCCTGCCACCCCCCTCAACATGGCATCCCACTGGCGTTTATCAAAATATGGTTTCTTCATTTGATAATCTGAAAATTGTTGTTTGCTAGCAAAATTGTTTTTCTAACTGACCACGTGGTTCTAAAATATTGGGAAAAAAAAAAGAAGTCATTTACTATTGGAATTCCAAGAGTCTACTGCTGAAATTCATTTTTGCATGCTGTAAAACCTATGTGCACAGTGTGTATGTCTGTGTAAATGTCATTAGTTAGTATGTCCATCTAGCTATATATCTGTGCTAAAACTCATCACATCTACTGAGTTTTGTCATTGCAGAATTCTGGCAAGTATTTGGTCAGTTCTTGACAAGGTACAGGTAAGCTCTAGTACCCTTGGTCTCCTTGTTTTAATTGGAAATCAAAAGGGCTTTTGTTGCAAAGACTCCTTGGATTGCAATTCGAAGCCAGCCAGGGCTAAAAATCTCTCTCAAACTCCATCTCCCAATTAATCAGCGAAGAGCCAGGCTGGAAGCATGGCTGAAGAGACTTATCTCTTACCAGCCAAATGCCAGAAGTGGAGCTCAAGTGGTAGAGTACTAGCCTGGAGCAGAAGTGCTCAGGGACAGTGCCCAGGCCCTGGGTTCAAATCCTGTGAATGCCATCGGGGACAAGCCATCCCAGCAACAAGCAACTAGACCACTGGGACTCAGCCAGTTCCGGGAACAAGGATCAGGGAGAGGAGTAAGAGGAGAATTATGTCACATCCTAAATGGAGTCACTTTGTCTCGCCCTTTCAAAATTAATCAGAGCCGGGGGATCAAGAGATAGTAGCTTGTCCATCTAATGTCCATGCCTGAGTATAAGAACTGTCCAAGTCACCCAATTTTTAATTTTGTGCCCTAGACCCTTCCTTTTGCCTTAATATTTTTTTTGTCCAGCCCCTGCCTCATGAGACTTCTTCCAGGCTTCATTCAAGGACTGGCATCTACCACCAAGGGACCCTGCTGCTCGTCTTCTCCAGGAGAGGCCACATTTCTGCCTTTTACCCCTAATGCCGACGCCCCTTGCCAGCAGGAAGCAGCCAGAGAGAGTCTTCGTCCTTTTTCATTACTATTAAAAGGCTGGAATGTTAGGTCCTCTCCCTGAGGGCTCCATGTAGATGCCCCCACCTCATTAAGTCTCCACCCATTTACCTGGGTAACCTGCAGACCTGGAGGCAGTTACCTCCCCTTTCCCTGAGGTCACATCCTAATCCACCTGGCCACACCCCTTGCCCCTGCCCTAAATAAAGCAGGGCTGAGTGGGGGTCTCTCTCTCTCTCTCTCCCTTCTCTCCGGCCATGGATCACCTTGGCCACAGGCCAGCAGTTCGGTAATAAACGTTCTCTCCTGCCTGAATACCGCGTGGTGTTCTCCTTTACCGGCTACCTACTTTAAAAACCTAACAAGAGAGAGCACGCAGGACCTGAGTTCAAGCCCCAGTACCGTCAAAAACAAAACAATTGAAAACAACAACAAACAACCAAACATCCTTTTCTCTGGAGCCCAGATCTTGGGCCTCATCTCAAGCCGCAGCGGAGCGGTGGCTGGGCAGGAGGCTCAGCGCCCGGTTCACTGTGCTTGTGACTCGTTGGTTGGCTGCTGGTCCCGTCACATTGGGGGTGACGGCTGCACCAGGCGGAGGGGCCTCCAGATTTAAGCTTGGTCCTTGGGGCGTGGCGTTGGGACCTGGGGCCTTGACTTGGCTGTCTAGACCGATTCAGGCCTTGTCCTTAGAATGGACGGGGCGGGGGGGGGGGGGGGAACCCCAGTCTCTCTGGCTTCCAGGTTGGCTGGGAGGTCTCTTCCCCTCGCAGTGCTTCCGGTGACACGGGGCGAGGAGTCCTCCCTACCCCTCGTGCCGTGCTCCCTGGATTTCCAGTCCCCTTCCCCTTCATTATCCAAATGCAACCGGAGCAGATTCACCTCCTCTCCTGTTACCGGACGGCAGGAGGTAGGGCAGGTCGCCCATGGACCAGGGAAACTCAGACACCTGGTTAATAATAACTGCAGTCTTGGAACAAAAGAAAAGCCAAGGCCCTGGTAATGCTCTAGCCCCAGATAAATGGGATCAGGCCTGTCCTGTTCTCTCCACACAATGTTCTCTCCGCACAATGCCTAGCGGCTAACCAGCATATAATTATTAGTGGCTGAAGCAACAATGGGCTATTTATACTTTCAAAAAAGGTGGGAGGGGGAACCGGTGTTATTCCAGGGAAGCGTTTTGCCCTCGGGAGCCTTTCAGGGAAGTCGGAGGGCATCGCCGGGAGAGGAGTGCTACTGGCACCTAGTGGGTGAACGCCAGGCATGTCGAGGGGCATAGCGACCGTCTCCTCCCCCCCCCCCCCCCAGAATTGCTCCCAGCCCTTCTCTGCCCAGTAGATAAATCCTCACCCGTGCAGTACTCAGGTCTTCCCGTAGGGGGCAGCACCCTCCACGTCCCAGGTGACCTCCGGGGACTCCCTGGCCACCATAAACGCATCTCACAGGGCACCAGGGCGGAAGCGGGGGCTGATGGGAGATTCCGGGAGCGTCGTGGGGTCATCTTCGGGTGTGGCGGTGAAGCATTCCCAGGGCTCCCTGCGATCCAAGCTCCGGTTTTTAAGGGCAGATCCCAGAAGTGTTTGCTGACCCCGAGGCTCAGCCTGGGCTGCACGGACACGCGTGTGGGAATGTCCCCCCCCCCCCCGTAGAATCCAGGCTGGTGTCTGCTTTGTGGCACTCAGGATGCCGAGGGAACAACGCCAGTGAGAACAAACGTTCCAGTGCGTCCTGGGAGAGTAAGCAGACCCGTCCACGAGACCAGGCCCCTAACACTAAGGGGAAGAGGATGTAAGTCTTGACCTCAGCCCTCTTCATTTTCAGGACAAGTGGTGGAAAGAGTCAGGTGGGCTCTCAGTTGATGCTGGCGTTCAGTTTCTAGAACCTGTCATTTCTGCCCCCCCCCCCGCCCATTCTCTTGTCTGATTTCTGTCCTGAGTCATCGATTCGAGAATCCCACATCAGCTGATACAGGACCGTGTCCACGCGCAGTCCTTGGCCCGGCCCGGCCCTACCTCTGTCCTCAGGTGTGGCAGGCTGAGGGGGGGCTGACTCACCTGGGAACCGGGAGCCCCGCCCAAGCTCTCTCCCAACCCTTCCTTCCCTCCCTAGTTCCAACTTTGTTAATCAAGCCGGCCGGCGTGGGCCCTGTGTGAAGGCGGCCATTGTGCCCAGACTCTCACAAGCGACGGGCAGTCGCCACTCTAAGAGCCAGTTGGCATGACGACTGAGCTACCAGGACACTTTCAAAACGGGCAATTTAGTTTTAAACGATCATTACCGAATGTCACATTGCCGTAATTGCCAGGACAGCTAATTGGGCAATTGTTCAGCATTCTTTTGGTTCTGCTTCTATTGAATGTGGATGTGTGTGCGACACACACACACACACAGAGTCATTCACAGGACGGGCCAAGTTCCTCGTTCCACGATCATCAGAGACCTGCATTATGAAGAGCTTGGCCATGGCGCTGGGCCATTTGTTTGGTGGCTGTTGATTGACTGAAGTACGTCATCTCCAAGTGGCGTTCACCCCATGCCGTGGCCCCGATGCGCCTCCTCGTACCCTCTGCCCACACAGATCGTCTCTGGGAGTGCCACGATGCTGGTGGCCTGAGCCCGCACTGACAGAGACGATCTGCCAGATCACAGGACTCTGACTTGGGAGAGCTCGATCTGACTCTCCACATGGGGTGTGTGTGTCTGTGTGTCTGTGTTACTGGAGCTTGAACTCAGGGCCTAGCCATCATCCCTTATCTTTTTTTCACTCACGGCTGGCGCTCTACCACTTGAGCCACACCTTCACTTCTGGCTTTTTTTTTTTTGCTCATTAATTGAAGGTAAGAGTCTTACAGACTTTCTTGCCCAACCAGGCTTCGAAGTGTGATGCTGATTCCAGCCTCACGAGTAACCACTGTCCTGCTCTTCCTACGATTTTAAATCTCTAACATGTCTCTACCACCCCCCTCCCCCCCCCCCATTACCTCACCGAGGAAGCCCACACGCCACTGAGGGAGAATGACTGGGCCTGTGTGCATACATCTATTTGCTTCAAACAGATCCAGGATCCCTTGACCAGGAATGATAGCTGGATTTGAATCCAGCTCTCTGGGCTCCCTGCTTTGCTCTAGTAGTTGACACAAAATAGTTTTTGTTCTGAATGTTGTTTCCTCCCGTACCCTAATCCGGTCAACAATCCCTGTGTTTCTGTCTTGACTTCAGAGAATGTTTTCACCAAACTCCAGGACAAATTGTCCCTCCCAAAGGGATGGAGGGGACTGGCTAACTTGTCTTAATTATGTTTTAAACCCAAACTGCTGCTCTGAATGCACTGGGAATGACTAAGTGTGTTACACCGATGTTTCAACCCGGGGCAGGCAACAGGGCTGACTCTGCTACTTAATTGAGCTGAAACCCAGAGAAGAAAAACTAGAGCAGATAATGTGCCACCTGCAGAGCGATGGGAAAACCATATTTCCACCTCAAATGACAGGTGCCATTCCGACCTTTCATGGCTGATTGCAAGCCTTTGGAGTGCAAAATACTCCCTTTGTTCTGATTTCCTGACAACTACTTAATCAGGTTCTGTTCATAGAAATTACAGTAGAAATTTTCTTGGTTTCCCCCTCCCTTCCAAATATCAAATAATACAGTGAGGAAAAAGTCCAAGTTCTAGAAAGAAACAATTGGCTTAGAAGATGACCAGCACGTATCGGGTGCTAGTGGTCCACACCCGTAATACTCAGGAGGACTAGAAGCCTGGGACCTGAGGATCATAGTTTGAAATCAGCCCAGGTAGAAGAGTCCTCGGGACTCTAACCTCCAGCAAAAGGCTGGGAGTGGCGCTGTGGTTCAAGTGGCAGATCACAAACCTTGAGGGGGAAAAAAGAAAACCCACAAATCCAAAGAGACAGCACCAGGGCCCTGAGTTCAAGCCCCAAGTCCAGCCACAAAGAGAGAGACAGACAGACAGACAGACAGGAGACTAAGCTTAGAGATGGAGCACTTGCCTTTTGGAGAAGGCTGGCTCGCGTGGAGAACTAAGCTCTCGGCCTAATATAAGAGTGGTAAGGGGGGGCAGTGGTCCAGCTAACAGCACAGCCACGTGAAACCTCAACAGGCCACACTGTGTGGAGGGCACACGCGTGTGTCAGGTGTGGCTCTCATTAGGCCCTCACCGCAACTCTACATGGTGAGGTACTTAGGTGACCCCATTTTGTGGCACTGAGAGTTTTAAGAAACGTGCACAAAGCCGGGCACGGTGGCCTATAATCCTAGCTACTCGGGAGGCTGAGAGCCAGAGACCTGCTCTTCTAGAACAGCCCGAGCCGCAAATGCGGAAGCAGTCGGCCGAAGCCGGGTGGGCTGGTGCGGGGCGGGTCTGTCGTGCGGGTTACAGCAGCCGCGTCACGCTGGGTGCGCACTGGGGGCTTCTTCCTTCTGCTCGCTCCAGGTCCGCGGGCTTCAGGCCCTGGCATCCCCATTTTACGGGCAAAAGCTAATTATTTAATGCCATATATATATACACATATATATATATATATCGAGGATGGATGGCGTTTTGCTGCACGGAGCTTGAAACAGCGCGTGTGTAAACACATTTAATGCAATGACTATTTCAGGGTGCGAGCCCACTCCCATTTCCCAGATCACCCTAACATGTCGGAATCAGCTGAGAAAGTGATTTGCACACTCTGCGGTGGGTTGAGAAGGATTCACTTAAAGACTCGTGGCGCTCACTCCCCGGGGTTCACTAGCCGAACAGAAAGGAGGAGGAAAGGAAAAGCGGCTGAACTCACGCACCCCCTAGTGGGGGGAAGGTGTCTGTGCGTGGGGAAACGGCTGGGAACTGTAGGTGAAGATGTAGGTAAGATGACTCTGGGGTTCTGAGGAGGGAGGGCGTTTTGTTTTTGTGAGGGCGAACCCGCAAATGTATGCACACATGCACGTGTGCGTAGGCATGTGCACACACACACACGAGTTTTGTGCAGCCAACACACATTCCCGTGATGAAGAAGAGCACCGCCCTGATTTTATTCTTTTTATTTATAATTTGTTTTATATGTTTAATTGTTATTACAAAGGTGATGCACAGAGGGGGCAGTTGTTGTTTTGTTTTTTTAATCTATTCCAAAAATACCAAGGAGAAGCACCAGGGTAGGTGGAGGGATGGGAAAGCACACGCTACTAGGCACAGCCGAGCTACGTGCTTCTCGTCGCCTTCCTTCAGAAAACCCTTCCTGCCCCACGACATGGCGGGTTGCCCAAGGCCCGGGGCACTGGGGAAACGGCGGGCGACACGGAGCTCCAAGTGTTGTATTTAACCTCTCCTAAAGGAACGTTAAGATCATGTATTCCAGTACATGGGGCCTGCAGGGCTTTCCTTTAGGGTCCAAAGCTGAGAGAAGCCGGGGGAACCGCCCGTGAGCCGGAAGCGGGCTACAGGACAGTGAAGAGCAGCTCTGGGCGGAAGACACCTCTGGGGTACTGACGCCCACAAGTGTCTACCAGAGCGGGTTGGCCGCCGGAGCAGGCCCCGCTGCGGTTGCCTCCTTCTTCTGAAATCTGGGTCATTGCTAACGCATCTCCCTGATGCGCGTGAGCCTTCCTGGTTCTTCTAAGACAGGTGGCCTGCCTGGGCGGCTCCTTGGCGTGAGCCGGGAAGGCTGCTGGGTGGCAAAAATCTTCACCTAGAAAGCACCTCACTGTGCCTTGCGCAGAACAGATCTTCCAAAAACGAAAACAAAAAAGCGGAGTCCAAATTGAGTAGAAACAGCCCCAAATCACTAAAGAGAAATAGCCAAAAATGTCCCTACCTTTACTGTTACTCAGCTGTCTAGATAGCTTGGCTCAACCAAGAAAAAGATACACGGTGCCTCTCTAGCAGAGTCCTGCACCCCAGGTTTGGGTTTCACGTTGAGCGTGTTCAGTAGAAATGACGCCAAGCAACCTTTAAAATGTCCTCAAGGAGGAGCCATGTTTGACAGACACCTGACGATCTTTTGAAAAGTCCAACACAAAGTGGGGCGCCGGTGACTCAAGCCTGTAATCCTAGCTACTCAGGTGGCTGAGATCTGAAAAGCTGGGGTGCCAAGCAAGCTGGGGCAGAAAAGTCCCCGCGAAACGCTTATGTCTAATGAACAACTCAAAAACCAGAAGTGGGGCTATGTCTCGGACGGGTGGAGCGCTGCTAGCCTTGAGCAAAAGAGCTCAGGGACAGCCGAGTTCAACCCTCACAACCGACAAGGGGGAAAACAGTTCTTAATATTTCCTGTGGCAAACACTATTGACGCCACCGGTGTCCAAAGTGCAACTGTGGCTCCAGTGGTAGAGAGCCAGCTTCGAGTGGAAGAGTCAAGTGGGAAGGCAAGGCCCTGAGTTCACACACACACACACACACACACACACACACACACACACTGAATGCTCACTTCCTATATGAACCCGGTCAAGGCTGGCTACATTCTATTTCTCTTGGAAGAGTACACCAAAAACATGGCCAGAGAAGCCACCGCTCCTTCCCAGCTTTAGCTGGATGGCAGTGCCTGTATCAAGTGCCACGACATCGAACGCAAGGACCCACGGTCCTAAAGCTCAGACAGGCGTGGGCTGGATGAAAGCAGGTCATGCGCTCCGAGCCCGTGGAGTTTCCGTTTCTAGACCTTGGCGGTTGGAACTGCATTTGATTGCAAACCTAGTGCGGACACATTCTCCAGAAGCAAGTGCATTTATTTGTATGCAGCATGGTCACTTGCAGGGGCGTCTTTTTCTTTCCAGTCCTGGGGCTTGAACTCAGGGCCTGAGCGCTGTCCCTGGCTTCTTTTTGCTCAAGGCTAGCACTCTGCCACTTGAGCCACAGCGCCGCTTCTGGCCGTTTTCTGTATATGTGGGGCTGGGGAATCGAACCCAGGGCCTCACGTACACGAGGCGAGCGCTCTCCCACCAGGCCACGTCCCCAGCCCCCGGGGCGGGATCCTTCAGGAAACACGACTGCCCTAACCTCACGCACGTGGTTCTGGGGACACGTCGGGAAGCCTTTCCTCCTCGGGCCAGGAAGGGGCGGGCCGGGGAGGCAGCGGAGCCCACCAGGGAGGGACGGATCTCCACGAGCCAACCCGGGCCCGCGAGTCCCCGAGACGCTCATCCCCGGGGGGCTGCTCAGGAAACGCTCCGCCTCACGCCAGCCCCGACGGCACCGAGGCCGGGGCGTCGCAAGGAAGCACCTACCTAAGTACCGGGGGGCCGTGGAACCGCGGGGAGGACGACCGGACGGCTCCGTGCGTGCGTGCGTGCGCGTGCGTGCGTGCGTGCGCGCGCCCAGGGGAGCTCTCTACCGCGGGAGCCCTAGCCCCAGCGCGCTCGCGCGTCCGGCGTCCTCCCAGGCCGCGTTGCCTAGGCGACGGGGGGGCGGGGCTGGGAGCCCGCGGTGTGCGCAGGCGCCTCTCCGTCCCAAGTCTCGCGGGAGCGCCCCCGTTCTCACCCCGCAGGACCATCGCGAGAGCGGACTCCCGGAAGTTCCACGTCAGTGTGGGCGACTGGTCGGCGCCGCCGGTGGGCTCTCGGAGCGGCTGCCTAGCCCGGAGGCCAGCGAGGGCGCCGGCGCTCGAAGCCCCGCGCCGCCATGGTAGGCGGGGCCCCGCGCGGCTCTGGCCGGCCGGCTCCGGGGCCGCGGGGCGGGGCGGGGGCGCCGGGGCCCGCACCGGCCTGGAGGCCGCGGCGGTGGGAGCGAGGGGGTGGGGGCCCTGGCCGCCGGCGGTGTGCGGGGTGGGCGAGACGCCGAGAACCCAGCGCTGGGGCAGCGGGGCCGGGGGGGGGGGCAACTAAAAAAAACCCAACCCGAACCCCACCCGTGACACGGCGGTGTGGACGGGCCCGCTGCCCCAGGGGCCCCACCCGTGACACGGCGGTGTGGACGGGCCCGCTGCCCCCGGGGGCTCCGGGACCCCACCCGTGACACGGCGGTGTGGACGGGCCCGCTGCCCCCGGGGCCCCACCCGTGACACGGCGGTGTGGACGGGCCCGCTGCCCTCGGGGACCCCACCCGTGACACGGCGGTGTGGACGGGCCCGCTGCCCCCGGGGCCCCACCCGTGACACGGCGGTGTGGACGGGCCCGCTGCCCCCGGGGCCCCACCCGTGACACGGCGGTGTGGACGGCCCGCTGTCCCTGGGGCCCCACCTGTGACACGGCGGTGTGGACGGGCCCGCTGCCCCCGGGGCCCCACCCGTGACACGGCGGTGTGGACGGCCCGCTGTCCCTGGGGCCCCACCTGTGACACGGCGGTGTGGACGGGCCCGCTGCCCCCTGGGACTCCGGGACGGCACCCAGGCCGCCCGAGCTCAAGCTTCGGTGCCCGCGTGGCCAGGGAGTCGACACGCACAGGACCGAGCCCGGCCCCGGGAGCTCTGCGTGGTCTCGGGCGTGCGTGCCCCGTGACCCAGCAGCTCACTGTCCTCCACGCCGCCGTAGCCTCTGCGACTCGACATCAAGAGGAAGCTGACGGCCAGGTCCGACCGCGTGAAGAGCGTGGACCTGCATCCCACGGAGCCATGGATGTTGGCGAGCCTCTACAACGGCAGCGTGTGCGTCTGGAACCACGAGACCCAGGTGGGCTTGGCTCGGCCTTGATCGGGAGCACACTGTTGGCAGGGACCTCGGAGCCAGGGGCTCACCGCTTCTCCCAGGGCGGAGCACCCTTCGGAGGGGCCAGCTGGTGGTGGGGGACCCGCGGGGAAAGGTGGCGGGTACGCCCCAACCACACCAAGAGGCAGACGAGCCTCAAGGCAGCCTGTGCTGCATTTGCCACTGTTTATTAATATATATATATATTGCTTCAAATCAGATAGCATATTGGTAGCACTGACCTATATACGGTTAGGTATCTACTTAGGGAGTCTTTTTTCCCAGCACGTAGAGTGAAATTCTTGAAATCCAGACAAAATTCACACTTGAGGAATTGCAGATGGCAGAAGCAGGGTCAGAGATCCACGGTCAGGAGTCAACCTTAACGTTCTTACACGCACTGCGATGGCGCCACGGTGACTGCCACCGCCCCGCTCTGCAGCGTGCTGTCCTGGGCCATGTCTCGGGGCAGATGACATTGCCTGGCACACGGGAAGTGCCCGGTATTTGTTGAATTGATAGAATAAGGCCATCGCTAATTCAGAATTTCTTTTACCTGTCAAATCCTTTTTTTTTTGGTCCTGGGGCCTGAACTCAAGACCTGGGTGCTGTCCCTGCGCCTTTTTGTGCTCAAGGCTAGTGCTCTATCACTTGAGCTACAGCTCCACTTCTGTCGTTTTCGAGTAGTTTATTAGAGATGAGAGTCTCACATCCGGGCCGGATTCAAACCACGATCCTCAGATCTCGGCCTCCTGAGTAGCTGGGATGACAGGCGCGAGCCACGGGCGCCCAGCAGAAGTCCTTATTTTCTAACTGACATTGGGTGTCTGTTGTTGTGAACATGTAGCTCTAGAAGCTGAGCTCCTAGGCTGTGGAGACCACGTTAGTCATTTGTACCAGCGAGGACACAACACAGTTCAGTGCTGGATCATGGCTGTTCTGTGGCAGCCTTGTTTACCGCTCTCTATGGCTGCAGACCATGTCTTGGTTCTGAGTCACTTCTGTGGGGTCAGTTCTGGACAGAAGAAACTAAGTTAATTCATTCAACTAATACCATGCACCAGTTCTGGGGGTGCAGTGGTGGAGACGGTCTATACCTTTGTTGAGCAGAGTGGAGTTAATTGCGTAAGCACGGGGCCCAGTTAGGAAGGGAGCAAGTTTCCATGGGTAGGTTTTCCAGGGAGAGGGGAGAGGAGTAACGGTGAGGTTGGGGGTGGCCAAAGGCAGGGGGCTGAGGTGGAGGGGGGGACGGGCCGAGCCTGCAGAGCACCAAGACACGGGGTGCCCTCTCCTGACACCACCTGCTCTTTTTAAAAGGTCTTGTTTTCGAATCTGTTAAAGAACCAGTGGATTGGTCTTTGACTGTCACGTTGGGTTTTCATCATCTGCTCTGAGGACATTTGAGAATCAGAGGTGATCCGATAGTCGGGTGTTCCAGGCTTTCCGGGGGTCTCCTGATAACTCAGTACAGGTTCTCGTTCAACGTTGCAGACCCTGGTGAAGACGTTTGAAGTGTGCGATCTTCCCGTTCGAGCCGCCAAGTTTGTTGCAAGGAAGAACTGGGTTGTCACCGGAGCGGTACGTCGTCAGAAGTCTTGAGTCTGAGTTGGTTGGGATCGTGTGAGCTAGTGGCGGTTTCCTGATGTGTTCATTTTAGTGAATGTTTTGAAGCCTGGGCATCATTTCTTAAGCCTGTAGTACAACCAATCGTTCATGCAGTTCACTACAGCCGTGGTGATGGCCTTTCCATTCCCATCGCCAGGATGACATGCAGATCAGAGTGTTCAACTACAACACTCTGGAGAGAGTTCATATGTTTGAAGCACACTCGGACTACATCCGCTGTATTGCCGTTCATCCCACCCAGCCGTTCATTCTGACCAGCAGTGGTAAGAGGTGACCTCTTTCGGTCACGTGCGTCCTTTGGGGGGAATTCATTTTCCTTCAGTGATACCTGCTGTTCTTTAACTGCTGTTGTAAGTAGACTTCTAATTCCAGGCCGAGCCTTTCAGCCCAGCTCCTCCATTACTGTGCTATTGATTGAGCTCGCTTTTGTATTGTAATGAAATAGCAACTACATTTAGGATTGTATAGCAGTGGCCTGAGCCCTGTCAGAAAAGATCTGCAGGTCAGGATGTTGAAGCCTCTGCTGAGCACGGAGCTCGTTAACAGCTCAGGAGTGAGTTGGCCGACGGCCAGCATCTGTGGCCGTCAACAATCTGGCACCAGTGGCTCATGCCTGTAATCATAACTGCTCAGGAGGCTGAAATGATTTGAAGCCAGCCTGAGCAGACAAATCTGAGAGACTCTTACCTCCAGTTAACCACCAAAAAGCTGGAAGTGGAATTACGGCTCAAGTGGTAGAGCACCAGCCTTGAATGGAAAGGCTCGGCGACAACACCCAGGCCCTGGGTTCAAGGCCCAATACCAGCATGTGTACACACGCACACACAGAAAATTGAGATGCTTATTATCAATCTTATAAGAGCACATACTTACTTTCTCAGTTACCATCATTCAGTTATACTTGGATTCTAGTAAAACTTGTATTATTGTTTGTATAATTCTTTGAAACCCACTTAGTTCTTTTAAATTATTTTTACAAAGTTTCTTTTGTGCCAGTACTTTATCTCCATTTTCCTACAGAGTTAAGTTTGTTCCTAGGATAAGGACTTAGAGAAGTTGTTCAGTTTTGATGTTATTCTATAAATCACGAAGGGTGTGACTTGAGTCAGGTTAGCACAAAGTCTCTGTGTTGTAGTTCTGAAATGAAGAAATTGCCGCTAACTGGAGCCTCTCTTTGTACCTAGATGACATGCTCATTAAGCTCTGGGACTGGGATAAGAAATGGTCCTGCTCACAAGTGTTTGAGGGCCACACGCACTACGTTATGCAGATCGTGATTAACCCCAAAGACAACAACCAGTTTGCCAGCGCCTCTCTGGACAGGACCATCAAGGTGGGTGCTCCTGAAGTCAACCTGCCCGTCCTCAGGTGTGCTTCAGAATCTCATTCTGAAGATGGGGCTTCTCATCATGAGCAGGAAGGCGTCTTCTATTGAGAAGACGATTTTGTGGCAGCTCTGCTTTTACGGAAGGAGCATTTTTCTCTATGGAACAATACACCGCAAGGTATTTTTAGCCTCTAGGAACATGAAATCAGAGAAATTCTCATGTCCTCTCTCGGTTAATCTTTTCCTCTTCTGCTGGTTATAGATTGTTGACCTCTGTCATTATTAATCTCTCTTGTATTAAAGTCCTGTTGGCCTCGCCGTCCTTCCTCCACCAGCCGTCTGTCTGCCTAGATGCCACAGACCAGAAGCTGCTGTGTGGAACAAGGCCCTGTTGTTAGTCTGGGATGACATTATGAGATGTCTCTCCAATGCTCTCACCATTTCACCAGCTCTTGCCTCTCTGCCTGCAAGTCTTCTTCTGCCTGCTTGATTTGTTTTCTCTAGAGAGCTGCCCAGCGTTGAGGACTTAGCGTACAAATTTATTCTGAGACGCTGTGGTCAGACCCCAGTGGCTCTCCTCTCAGTTTTGCTCGTCTCATTCAGCCCATTGTTTCTGCGATGCCCTTTCTTACATTGCGCCACAATCGTCGTGTTTGGGGAAGTCTGAATCCCTGAAATCCTGGGTGCCTCCTCTCGCCCCCAACAGACGATCAGCAGCAGACTGCTGTCTCGCCCCTAGCAGGTGCTCAGTGTGGTGACAACAGTCGACTCCACTTCCCATGATAAGATTTAAAACAAGGCCACATGCGAACACTTACAACTGCATTAACTTTTGCTACTACATTTGCTACGTAGGTATAGTATTTTCATTAGTTTCTCTTTAGCAGGCATCAACGGTTACATATCTAAATATTGTAAGGGTTTGACCTTCCTTTTTTCTCCTCCCCACTTGTTGAATTGTCCTTGCTTTTAATACACATTGGAATCTTTGAAATTAGCTGTAAACGTCACTAAATTAGGTTTATTGTGAGAACAAGAATTACCTTTGGCTCGAGTAAAGTTTGCATGTATGATAACCGGTGAACATTTCGTTCCCTACCGCTAAGCTCCCCATTGGGCTTTCTGTGTGGTAGGTACTAGGAACACAGTTGTAAAGGTGAAACTCAGTCTTTAGTTTCCTAGTCATATTTGAAACTTTTCCAATTGAGCCGTATTTCTTTTTTCATTTAAGTACATCTAACTAAACCCAGTTTCATTAGGTTACATTAAATCTTCCATAAAACCATTATATAGCTTAGAGGTTTCTCAATGTTCCCAAGCATCACCATAGATCGACTAAATTCATAGTTGGGAATAAAGCCTGGACGTCAGCACTTGCAGGAGACATTAGTGATTCTTCCTGCTGAAAGTCCAAGTGAATGGGGAAAGAACGTCACTAAGGGCTGAGCCCAAGAGCATTCCTCCGCTTCTCTCTGCTGGGCCTTGGCGTGTCATGTGGTCTGTGGGAAGCGGGGGGAGGGGCCTGCCATTCCAGAGCCCCGCCCAGGGCTGACCCGGGCTCCTGCCCTCCGCAGGTGTGGCAGCTAGGCTCCTCCTCGCCAAACTTCACTCTGGAGGGACACGAGAAAGGCGTGAACTGCATCGATTACTACAGCGGCGGTGACAAGCCATACCTCATTTCAGGTGCCGATGACCGTCTGGTTAAAATATGGGATTATCAGGTACAGTTTCTTCATAACATCTCTTGCTGTGTGATGTGCTTGCTGTTCCTATTAAGGCTTAAATCCTAAAACTCTAGTGGAGTAACTTAAATCTCGTCATTTAGACCAAAACTGTGGTCCCAGAAATCTCATAAAAATGAATACAAAGCCCAGCACTCGTGGCCCCCGCCTGTCATCCTAGCTCCTCAGGAGGCCGAGATCTGAGGATTGTGGTTCAAAGCCAACCCAGGCAGAAAAGTCTCTGTGAGACTCTTATCTCCAATCAATCACTCAAAAACTTGAAATGGCGCTGTGACTCAAGCAGTAGAGTGCTAGCCCTGAGAAAAAGGCCCATAACTGACCAAAAAGATAAAACATTTTTATTCAATAATTTAGAAAAATTTACATTGTAATGTAAATTATACATGCTTGAGTTTCTCATTGACTTGCATTTATATTTAGTGAGTAATGGCATGACATTTTTTTTCCACATAAACTCTTACAAATGCAGTTAGGAACTATCTCTACCATGTCTTCTGTCTCTAGCCTTTCCCTGCACTTTTTTTTTTTGTATCCCACACTGAAAGTATCTATGAACAGTTAATAAACTTGGGCCTGAAAAACTGGTATACTTTGAAACTTTTTCATGTTGTTAAATTTCGAATGAAAATATTGGCTACAGCAGCTCTACCTTATTAGCCCAGAGATGGAAGGGTTGAGGAAAGGGAAAGCCTTAGGACTTGGATAAACTATGTGTAGGTGAAACTCTCGATCTCTTGATCCTTCTCTAAATACGGTGGTTACGGTTACAGTAAATCTGTAAATTAAATATGAACACAGAAGATCACTCCGTTTTTTGGTATTGGAGCCATTTAGGTCACCGTACTCATGATTACTTACATAGTGTGTCTCTGGGTTGGGAAAACTGAAGTTGTACGACTTGTTCCACTAGTAAGCACGTCTTCCGTGTCATGTTACAGAACAAGACATGCGTGCAGACCCTGGAGGGGCACGCCCAGAACGTGTCCTGCGCCAGCTTCCACCCTGAGCTGCCCATCATCATCACGGGCTCCGAGGATGGTAAGCGCGACCGTGGCCTTCCCTATTTACTCTGTGTGTCCAAGCAAGAGGTGGGCCTGGCCAGTCCGAGCATGGAGGGGCTTCGTCGTCCTGCTAGTGTGCTTTGTCTCTGTCACTCAGATGAGGACACCCAGGCGTTCTAGAGCAAAACTGAGAAAGCACGTGCTCGGGAGAGCGACAAGCCTGGGTTCACATCCCGGCTCTGCCCTTTGTGAATGTGTGGTTTGGCTCCTTGTGGGCTAGGGTGCCATGGGCCGCTCCCCAGCTTTCTAGGCCCCCAGAGAAAGCAGCAGACACACACCATGCCACTCAGAGAGTCCTGTCACTACTTGACATCAGAAATCACTCGTGTGGCTTTAGCTCCTTGCAGGTTTTCTGCTTTCACGTCTCTGTTGCTTCCTAAGTCCTACAAATAGACAGTGGTAAGGAAGCGCTTTCTCCTGGAATGGAGACGCTTCCATGCGACCTGACAGTTCACCTGACACCTGATGGATGGATGCCCATCGAGAGAGAATATTCCCATGGTTCTTTGTAGGCACGGTGCGCATTTGGCACTCGAGCACCTACCGGCTGGAGAGCACGCTGAACTACGGAATGGAGAGGGTGTGGTGCGTGGCCAGCCTGCGAGGCTCCAACAACGTTGCTCTGGGCTACGACGAAGGGAGCATCATCGTGAAGGTACCCGTGCCGTGCTGGCGTCTTCCGAGGGGCAGGGTCTGTGAACCTGGTTCCTCTCTCGGAGCTCTAGACATCTGCCAGGCAGGAAGCGCGCAGACCCCTCTGGAAGTGCGTGTCGTTTGCTTCCCTCTCGGTGCCTAAGAGCCCCCTGTCCTTCCCGCAGCTTGGTCGGGAGGAGCCCGCCATGTCCATGGACGCCAACGGGAAGATCATCTGGGCCAAGCATTCAGAAGTCCAGCAGGCCAACCTCAAAGCCATGGGTGATGCTGAGATTAAAGATGGAGAAAGGCTGCCGCTGGCAGTGAAGGACATGGGCAGTTGTGAAATATACCCTCAGACCATCCAGCACAACCCCAACGGGCGGTAAGCCGTCAGCAGCTCTGGGGGTGCCTGCGGAAGTTAGAGCAGGGTCTTCCGCTAGTCTCCCCGCTTTTGCTCCATCCCCACAGATGGACACGGCAGGGCCCGCTGACACAGATGACATGCGGGGTTCAGGAGGCTGTGCTTGTCCACCTTGTACTTCATGGCTTCAGGGACTTGGTAGATGCTCACTAAGTACTTGCTGACCTATTGCTCTTAGGAAGATAGACTGACTACTGGGGGTCTTTTGAATAGGTTTTGGAACGGTAATAATTTCATTTCTTACAATTAGAACTATGTTTTCCTTCCTATGTCTTAAACTATTGGCCATCCACCATTTGGTGACAGCCATGACAGCCTTCTATTTGATAGGTATGAGGAGTGTTGTTTTATGTCTACTGGGAAGTTCTGGTGACCACACTGCATTCTACTTTTCCCAGTAGTTGTTAAACTATCCTGCGGATAGTGATAAATTCAAGTCCCGGAAATGAACTGAGATTCTTTTCACTAATTGGAATGACTGACCTCATGGTGCAGATGTTTGTACTAAGTAACTGTACGGAGTGGTCACCATTCCAGGTTGTGAGAGCGGTGCTTCCTGGTCCACGTTCGCCATTGTCTGGCTTTTCCCCTGAAGGTAGTTTTTAATCAGGTCGCTGGCGCCCTCTTGTGGCGTCTCCCGAGCAGAGAGCCCTGGACCCGTCCCCGCCGAGCTCTCCCTCCTCCTGCCCCCCAGGCCCCATGCTCCTCAGACAAGGCCCCAGTGGTGACACTGTCCATACCAACTCCATATTCATAATTTGCTTTTGGATTTTTTTTGTCTAAATCTGTGATTTCTAACAACAGAGACCTTCAGAAGATGGTAAAGGGTTAATAATTGAGCAGAGTAGCCTTCGTCTGAGTTGTTGACCTTGAGTGTGAGTGACGGGCTCCTCGCTCCTGCGTGTCCCTGTAGGTTTGTCGTGGTGTGCGGTGATGGGGAATACATCATCTACACAGCAATGGCCCTGAGAAACAAGAGCTTCGGCTCTGCCCAGGAGTTTGCCTGGGCCCACGACTCTTCAGAGTAAGTCTGGTCTGCTTGAGTGCAGCTTCCCGGGGCGGGAGGCTGCCGGGCGAGGGCGCGGATGGTGCTGCAGCTGAGCTGCCCGGGCGGAGGCTCCTCGGGCATCGTGGTGTCCTCGGAGCCCGTGTCCTTTCTGGACTTAGCACTGAGCCAGCATGTGTAACGTGCTGCGTTTGCCTTTCCCCCCTTCAGATATGCAATAAGAGAGAGCAACAGTGTGGTGAAGATATTTAAGAACTTTAAGGAAAAAAAATCATTTAAACCAGATTTTGGAGCTGAAAGTGAGTAGTGGGGTTTGTGGCACGTTTGTAGAAGCTTGATGCTCCCCAGAGCACCTAAAGCCAGTCTTCTGCTTGCTAAGGTATCTATGGAGGCTTCCTGCTGGGCGTGAGGTCTGTGAACGGCCTGGCCTTCTACGACTGGGACAACACAGAGCTCATCCGCAGGATTGAAATTCAGCCTAAACACGTGAGTTTCCTTCCGTTGCTGCTCGTAGCCCCTTCACCTGAGCACGCGCGCTCCTAACCCGTGGCGTTCAACACAAAGCCATGCACCTCCGGATGGTGGTATCTGAATGCGATAGTGAACACTGCACACTCTGAAAAGTGTGAAAAGTCACACAAATTCCAAGTGCTCTTCCTATTTTAAATGGCTCTCGGTGGAGTAAAAAGTGTGCTTCCCAGACCAAGCCAAGGAAGCCTTGAAAGGGCCGAGGAGCACCCCTGCAGCGCGGAGAGCCCTTTCATTTTACCCATGATGGCTGCCTAAGTCTAAGCGATGGGCACCCAGTTCACCTGCAGCATTCCCATCTCAGTAGAGGCCGAGGCTAGGAAAGCAATGTCGAGAGGCTCCTAAGGGTTGGAGGCAATGGAAATGAAGGGTAGGAAGCACTGGCTAGAGCGAGAGGAGGGAACGAGCCACTCCAGAGCACGGCACTTCCCGCACCTCTGGTGGGGGCTGACAGCTGTCCTGCTCTCGGTCTTCCCACTGCCCCCCCCCCCCCAAATATGTGTACAAATGCCCTCCATAGCACTGTCGATGGAAGATTCGGCAGTTTGGCACACCCTCTCAGAAAGCCAAAGCACTGCTGTTTTTGTTTGCGACGTGACAGATCTTCTGGTCTGACTCCGGAGAGCTTGTCTGCATTGCCACCGAGGAATCCTTCTTCATCCTCAAGTACCTGTCGGAGAAAGTCCTGGCCGCCCAGGAGACGCACGAGGGCGTGACGGAGGACGGCATAGAGGACGCCTTCGAGGTGACGCCCCACACCCGCTCGCCGTCCCCACAACGCCTCACGTCCTCCCAGCAGACGTCTCATTCTCAGTGGGGTTGTGGAGGTTCATTACAGGAGTTTGGGTGAAAGGCGAAAATTAAAAATCTTGGCTTAAACATCGGACTGTAAAGGCAAATAGGTTTAAAAGAAACGTATGCTGTAATTTTAGGAAATCTTATGCCAGTACTCAAGGCTGGCGCTCTAGCCCTTCCACCTCCACTAGCATGCTTTTAAGATTGATTGTCCTCCTTGGAATAGTGTTGTTACCTCGGCACCCCTAATTCTATGACAGCTTCACTAACGCTGGGTAAGATGGTATCTTGTTTTCTTTCTTCCAGGTTCTTGGTGAGATTCAGGAAATTGTGAAAACAGGGCTGTGGGTAGGGGACTGCTTCATTTACACAAGTTCTGTGAACAGATTAAACTATTATGTCGGAGGAGAAATAGTCACCATTGCCCACTTGGACAGGTAGCTACCATTTTGCTTTCCTAATTTAAAATGGGTGGGGGGGAGCTGGGATGTAGCTTAATGGCAAAGCACTTGCCTAGCAAGTGCAACGTCCTGGGTTCAATCCCCAGTACCAAAAAAAAAAAAAAAAAAAAGTATTCATAAAACAAAACCTGGTGCTGACTTGCAGCACTGATAAGCTGATTTTTCTGTACTGCATTTTTAGGGAGTCGCCTGTTAACCAAAATCACGTTGGTTTTGAGCAAGGCATTTTTGTGTGTAACTGCAGATGGGGGCCCCTCTCAACACTCTCTCTGTGCCACAGGACGATGTACCTCCTGGGCTACATTCCCAAAGACAACAGGCTTTACCTGGGGGATAAGGAACTGAACATCGTTAGCTACTCCCTGCTGGTGTCTGTCCTGGAATACCAGACAGCCGTCATGCGCAGAGACTTCGGCATGGCCGATAAGGTCCTTCCCACCATCCCGAAAGAGCAGAGGACCAGAGTCGCACACTTCCTGGAAAAGCAGGTGACATGGTTTTCCTTTTTGTTTTGAAAAAATTGTCTGGTGTGGATTTGAAAAATGTTACTCCTTAATCTAGCACCGGCCAGCTTGAATCGTCTTTAAAAAAAGAAACAGTTGCCCTAGTCTAGTTGCTGAGAAAGCGCAAGCGTCCCACTGTGGCTACGAGGCAGGCGGGAGCTGGGGTGGATCATGGTCTTGCACGGGCATCCGTGTGTGAGACACTCCATCGCACCTAGAGCTCTGGGACGGAGTGCCCCCATCGTCTAGCTCAAGGAGGCGGTGGCGGGGAGACACAACCACAGACGGTGCCTTGGCCAAAACAAAAAACCAGGCATCGTGTGATTGAATGTGTGATCTGCCAGGTCTATCAGCCAGTGACTCCTTAATTTGTCTACGTAACCAGTATTTTATGATCTGCTTCTTGTAAGTTGCTAGATTACAGTATTTTGTCCGTCTGTCCAGGGCTTCAAGCAGCAGGCTCTGACGGTATCCACAGATCCCGAGCACCGTTTTGAGCTTGCTCTACAACTTGGAGAGCTAAAAATTGCCTACCAGTTAGCTGTGGAGGCAGAGGTATGTACCGCTGCTTTATTTTTCCTATGTGATGGGAAATAAGTACATGTTTGGGTGAAAAAGAGATTGCTGACTCATTTTGGTGAGGTTCTTTTTTTTTTGGCCAGTCCTGGGCCTTGGACTCAGGCCTGAGCACTGTCCCTGGCTTCTTCCCGCTCAAGGCTAGCACTCTGCCACTTGAGCCACAGCGCCGCTTCTGGCCGTTTTCTGTATATGTGGTGCTGGGGAATCGAACCTAGGGCCTCGTGTATCCGAGGCAGGCACTCTTGCCACTAGGCTATATCCCCAGCCTTGGTGAGGTTCTTAAAGATGGATTATCCTTTTTTTTTTTTTTTGCCAGTCCTGGGCCTGGACTCAGGGCCTGAGCACTGTCCCTGGCTTCTTCTTGCTCAAGGCTAGCACTCTGCCACTTGAGCCACAGCGCCACTTCTGGCCATTTTCTATATATGTGGTGCTGGGGAATCGAACCCAGGGCTTCAAGTATACGAGGCAAGCGCTCTTGCCACTAGGCCATATTCCCAGCCCCAAGATGCATTATCCTTTCCACAAATGAGTCGGGATATGTTCAGGACACCCTTAGCACTGTAATGGGAAGTGTTTTCCACAGTGAGCTGGTTTGGTCTTAGAGAAAAGGAGGTTTACGGCAGGCAGTCTGCAGGAGCAGCAGCCGCGTGGCAGCCTCCTGAACCCGCAGCTCCGGGGCTCTGACCTTTGACAAGGGAGTTGAGCAACATTTTTGTACAACTTTGCATATTGCAGTCTCGCAATTACTGGTGAGTCCGTTCAGTCTGTGCAACATAAATCCTAGCTATGTTAAAATCAACCAGATGTGGAACACGTTATTTCTGAGAAGCTACACATGGCATAAATATTTGAGGACAGTTTTTCTGTTTTCAAAAACGTGGTATTAAATTTGTTCATGCAGGTGATTGCAAGCTATCAGATGGTTTTTAAGTATGCTGACAGTTGTCATTAATGGATAATTTGCATTCCCTCACTTGACATTTTATGCCTTGTTTGGATAGAGCTAACAAGCATAGCTTTCCTGTCGATTCTGTCTAGCTACAGCGACATCCCTCTCTATTAGACAGCTAATAATAGCTGTTTCCTCATCTGTAGCCTCGCCATTGCCAGCATGTTCACGCTAACTGACCAACGTGGGGACTTGCGACAGTTTAATGTGCGGCTCTTTCTTGCAGTCAGAGCAGAAGTGGAAGCAACTGGCCGAGCTCGCCATCAGTAAGTGCCAGTTCGGCCTGGCCCAGGAGTGCCTGCACCACGCCCAGGACTACGGGGGGCTGCTGCTCCTGGCCACGGCCTCCGGAAATGCAGGCATGGTAAACAAGCTCGCAGAGGGCGCCGAGAGGGACGGCAAGAACAACGTGGCGTTCATGAGCTACTTCTTACAGGGCAAGTAAGTGTGGGCCCCAGTCCCCCTGTGAGGGGACGGAGGATGGGTGGCAGCAGGCCGGTGGTGGGCTCAGGACAAAGCTGTGTACTGGCAGCAGGTCTAGCTGGGACAACTGTGAGGGTGGGAATGGTTGAGCCCATTTCTCAGCAGGTGACTTTACCAGACCGACGGCCTTGACGTGTGTGTGACAAGGGTCAGGGAGGATGAGGAGCCCGGCCTTGATGTGCAGATGCGCACATCTCAATACCCTCTGGCAGCGAGCTGCACTGGCTGCCTGCCTACCTCCTCTTAGAAAGCCAAGCCCCCCAACATTCTCAAGGGCTGTGAAATGGCTGCAAAGTCTCCCTGTGCCTCCCAGCCTCAAAGGCCAGTGACCACACTTGAGTCTCAGCTGTTGAGTCACAGCTGGTGCTGGATGCCACTGTAGCACCGCCTTTCGCTTTCACCCTCAGGCTTGATGCATGCCTGGAGCTCCTGATTCGAACCGGCAGACTGCCAGAAGCCGCCTTCCTGGCCCGGACCTACTTACCCAGTCAGGTTTCAAGGTGAGACTGTAACATCAGGAAGCAATGCTTCCGGTAGAAGTAGCCCACGCTTACTTATTTAGCGCCTCCTTGGTTCACAGGGTAGTGAAGCTCTGGAGGGAGAATCTTTCCAAAATCAATCAGAAAGCAGCAGAATCCCTCGCTGACCCGACCGAGTATGAAAACCTCTTCCCTGGATTGAAAGAAGCCTTTGTGGTTGAAGAATGGGTGAAGGAAATGCATGCCGATTTGCTGCCTGCCAAGCAGTACCCGCTCGTCACGGTGAGTAGCCGCCCAAAGGGTCGGGCCACGCTGCTCAGACGCGGCCGGCGCTGTCTCACTGCTTTGCTTTCTGACAGCCGAATGAAGAGAGAAATGTGATGGAAGAGGCAAAAGGCTTCCAGCCCTCCAGGCCCCCAGCACAGCAGGTCAGTGGAACACACCTCCCTCCCCCACCACAAGCTTCCATTTCTCCAGCCTCCCTTGTCTTAAGTACCTTTGCTTGGGCTTCCAGGAACCAGAAGGGAAGCCTTCCCCATCTCCAGTCATCTGCACCTCCCAGACCACCAAGGATGAGAAGGTGGGTCAGACATCCCCTCTCCCTGCTCTCCCCTCCCCCATGGTGCCCCAGGGCCTGAGCGCTGTCCCTGGCTTCTCTTTGCTCAAGGCTAGCACTCTACCACTTGAGCCACAGCGCCACCTCTGGCCTTTTCTACATATGTGGTGCTGAGGAATCGAACCTAGGGCTTCATGTACACGAGGCAAGCACTCTACCACTAGGCCATAGTCCCAGCCCCACGATCTGTTCTGAGCAGGACTTTGGGGAGGGGTGAAGCTTTTCCCACTGTGAAGGAAATTTAGTTCTGATAACTCAGCACTGTGCAACTTCTTGTTCATTTCCAGAGCTTACTTGAACTAGAAGTGGATCTGGATAACTTGGAATTAGAAGATATTGACACCACAGACATCAATTTGGATGAGGACATCCTGGATGACTGAAGTAATCTCAAATCCCCCTTTAGTCATTAATATGAAGGCATTGATCCTCACCTCAGTGTTGGGAACCCTGAGAAACTTTGATTTTTGTATCTTAAATGCTGTGAGCCTGAAGGGCTCAAGTCCGTCTCCTCATCCTAAGAGGAATTTATGTGCAGCATTTAAACAATTATGTTTGTTAGACCATGTCCCATAAAAATCTTTTGAATTAATGGAAAACGTGTTTCCTGCTCTCTGAATAGTGGAAATTATATTTCCACTGTTTTAGAAAAAACACCTGCACGTTGTCTACCTCTGTCTCCTCCCATCACTGGCTCTGGTGTGCGCAGCTTGACGGCCAGGCGGCCGGACTCTTCCCGACTCGGGCCCAGGGCTCCCACCTCTGCAAGCTGGCTTCGCTCCTGGCTACTTTGTGTGCTACAGATAGAGAAGCTCATAATCAGAAGCTCAAATTATAAGTTATCATTTTTCAGTTACCCCCCCACCTTAAGTAGAGCATTTATATTTTCTATTTTTGTATGAGCAACTAGAATTAAAGAGAAATAGAAAACTACAAAACAACATTTTTAAAAAACACCTCAATAGTAACAAAGAGAAAGGAACTAATGAAGTGTATTTTTTTACATATCCTCAGGAAGCTGCAGAGTGACTCCGGGAGGCTTCTTGGTACATTTGCAGTGTTAGCTCTAGGTAGGCTCCCTTCTGAGCTTCTGTTTTTGCAAATACCTGTTTGGAACAGCAAGTGTTAAAAGAGTAGGATTGGCATTTCTCTAATAGGAAAGAACCCAGTTAAGTTCTTCCATGTTTCACAATAATTGTCACTCTGAAAATAGAGCAACAGAGAGAAACAATCCAGCAGAGTCACAAAATGCTAATTAGAAGCCTCGGCATGGCTGTGGTCCCCTTGGCTGATTTCAGAAATGGCAAGACCTTGACATTACACCTCCTGGATCAAAATGAAACCCTTAGGTGGGGAGCGGTCTAGAGGATGAGAACTAGCATGAGAAGTAGCGAGTCTCCTCCACAGCCAGGTGACTGTCACCAGCGTCTGCCTTGTTACTTCTTGTTGGTACTTGTTACTTTTCTCCTTAGTAAGCAGAGCTGCACTGCAGATGCAAAACACTTGGGATGGAAGCCCGTCCCACATAACCATGTCTACATGGGCCCTAGAAGATTCCTCAGTTACCCAACACTGCTGGTAGACAGGTGCCCGTGCCTCCTGCCAACCCTCCCCTGCCCGGCCGTGCCCAGGCTCAAGGGCGGGAAGCTGTTCCTGGCCGTGTTCTAACCCTCCATGACCCTGCTGGTGACAGCTGCCTCAGATGCACCTGCCTGTTTCTTCTGCTTGCCCAGTCAATAGGGGCTGTGACCACACGGGTATTTCCGAGATCACAGATGTCCCACGTTCACAAATGTGCTTAGTTACTATGAAATACGGCCTACTTCTGAATTTTTCCCAACTCAATGATCACAAGTCAGGGCAGTATGAAAAGCAAAGACGCGTTACCTTAATTAAGTGGATTCCCTCAGCAGCCTGCTCTTTGGCCTCCCGAGCTGACTGGCCATCGGGGTGGAGCATGTGATAGAGCTGGACCAGGCTGGTGGCGTCGTCAAGTCTGAAAGTGAACGGGTTAATGTTATGGGGGTGGGGGCCTTCATCTGCTCAGTCGCTTGGAAGTGTGCACAATTTCAAGACTTCCCCCGTGGCAGGAGCAGCTCGTGCAGGAACGACGACTAATCACCTTTGCCATGAGGTGGGCGGGGTGCCAATGGAGGAAGGGAGCCTATTCCAACCAAAGCTGGCTCTGTTCTTTCCCAAAGAAGCAACATTCTACAAGGTCACTTGATGTCCAGGCCAGCTCGCCTCACCACCAAAGAGTATGACACCATCAGAGGGAAGCGATGGGAGGTTCTCAGAGTTGCCTGCCTTTCATGACGCTGCTTGCCAGTTTTCCCTGAGACTGAGTTAGTGACGTGCCTCTGTAGAGGACCCTAGAATCCCAGGAAAAGACCACAGGCCAGTGGAACACCTGCAGGACGTTCTAGTGCAGTCCTAGTGAGGCAAACTGGAAGGGAAGCACATCAGACAGGTCAGCAGCCTGACTGAGGAGTCTGAAGTGGTTTGTGTGGAAAGCCGCCGCCCTGGCCTCTGCTGTCCAGCCTGGGGTCTGCACTCCGCTTACTGTTGAAAAAACGCCCCTGTGGGGTTCCGCACTCAAACCTCCCTCCCAGCAAGAGCCAGGGCAGACTAGAGCCCACAGAGGCCCCTACCTTGCAGCACAGGGCTTCATTTTCCAAACTGAAGCAATTCTGGGTTGTTCTAATCTTTACACAAGTATTTTATTTTTTTTGCCTGCCCTGGGCCTTGGACTCAGGGCCTGAGCACTGTCCCTGACTTCTTTTTGCTCAAAGCTAGCACTCTGCCACTTGAGCCACAGCGCCACTTCCGGTTTTTTCTATATATGTGATGCTGGGGAATCGAACCCAGGGCTTCATGTATACAAGGCAGGCATTCTACCACTAGGCCACATTCCCAGCCCACGGAAGTGTTTTAACAGTAAGCTTCATCAGTGGTTAATTCATAAGGGCATAGCACCTGAACAGCCTCCCGTCACCCTCTGAGGGCATCAAGGACTAGATGCCACCCCCTGACCCCCTTTCCGAAGTCACTACACACAGGCACCACAAACAAACGCTCTTCTAGGAGCCGTGGACAGTGGCAAACATGGACTCCACCCCAGACCACCCAATGCACCTTCTAGTCCCTAATGCCTTGCCTTTGTGTGTGTGTGTGTGTGTGTGTGTGTGAGGTTAACAGACACACTCCAGGGCCAGGAGTCCTAACAGCCTGAAGACGGCAACAGTTACTAAGTCCTCTTTCTTTAGAGCACAGCAAGGGCTTTTTGTGGAAAGTTGCCTTTCTCACGACCATGCTGTAGCTTTATTTCCTGAAGCAACAGAGAAGCAATGTGCAAGCCCTGTTTCCTTCTTTTTGTCACAGTTGTATGCTACAGGCATCACCTCGATTTCCCAGGCAGGTGGACACCCACCGTCTGTTAGTTTTTCTCCTGGAGGCGCTACCTGGTGGTCGGCAGCCCTTGTGCAGCGTGAGCGGCCTGCCCCCCGGCAGCCAGGCCGTCCTCAGTCCTCCCCGCCAGCAGCCCGGGCGCGCCGGCTTCACCGCTACCGCGCATCCTTTCCCACACTACCTTCACGATAACTCAACTGCTGGTTGACTTAGGAATCTTGCAAAAGCCAGAGCTACCCAAAGCAAAAATAAGTTTTGTAAGTTTTTACTGGAAAGCCTTAGGACTATTTCTACTACTAGAAAGCACCTGCTAGAGCTCACGTCTACACTTCCTCTTTCAAGAATCTGGAAAGTTCGTTGTGACCCAGGAACAGTGGTAAACCCAGGGAAAGTCAACACAGAGTCCACTGTCCTGAACAAAGCCACTGTTCTCTCAAACAACTTAGCCCTGTGTGGAGAAACAAAAAGCAAGGCAGGCTGCAGATTCTACCAGATGCAAACAGGCACACGGAAACTTCCATCTGTGGGAAATGGACCATGGCTGAATTACAGATGTGCTTGCTGATGGTTTTACTTACTCAGGTCATACTTACAAATCTCTCTGGATCTGGTCAATCAGCAAACCGTCAATCGTCTTCTTATTGACAAAATACCAAGCCATGCCACCAAAGTGTCTGGTTGAGCGAAACAGGTCATACTTGCCATGTCTGTCTATATCTTCATAGGTCTGGTGATGAATCTACCCAGGTAGAATGCAGAGACGGTAAACAAAAGGAAAGTGAGGAAGGCCGGGTATATATACCCCAGCTGCCTCCAGCCCAACGGATGAGCCTGAGCTTAGCTTAGCAGGGGGTCCTTAAGAAAGAAGCGCTTAGCTGGAGGACCTTGGACTGTGCCTTCCCTGATGCTGCGTGGGGTGGCGGGTTCAGGGCCTTGTCAGCCACACCCCAGTCCCTACAGACAGACCACTGAAAACACACCACCATCGCTTGGCCAATGGGAAAAAAGAAACAGAATCCTGTTTCAGCTGGGTACCAGTGGCTCACGCCTGTAATTCTAGTTACTCAGGAGACTGAGATCTGAAGGATCACAGTTCAAAGCCATCTTGGGCAGAAAAGTCCAAGACTTATCTTCAAAATAACTGGCAAAAAGCTGGACTGGAGAGATGACTCAAGTGGTAGAGTACCAGCAAAGCAAGCACCAAGTCCTGAGTTCAAACCCCAGTATAGGCTAAAAGAAAAAGAATCTGTTTATCCTTATCCCATTTTATCTTACTAAGTGTTGGCCCTCTAGGTCTCCCTCCAGGCCCTGGTGCGGGAATGCCCCGTGGAAAAGGACTAGAAAGGCCAGGCGTGAGTCTGGTAGTCCTAGCTACCTGGGAGGCTAGATCCAGGGGACTGCAGTTTAGGACCAGCTTGGTCAGGCAAGTTTACAAGACCCTTCTCTACCAGAAAGCTGGATGTGGTGGCACCTTTGGTCCTGGCTACAATGGGACGCCTCACCGAGGCGGATCACCTGCCTAGCTCTACCTCAAACACAACCAAAACCAGGGCAGGAGGCACGGCCCATCGGCCTCACAGTCAGAAGACTGAGACGCCTGCTGACTCAAGTCCCCTTGGCACTCGAGTCTGTGACGCAGCCCATCCCCTTTCCACTCCCTGACACACTGACACAGGAGAACCCCGTTTTCTGCCTGCTGTTCACCCACTTCTACCTGAACTACAGCCACACCCCCTGCCGGTGCTCCTGGCCTCCCTGAATGGTATTCAACACCACAAGAGCATATGCTAACTTAGCACCTAGCACTTCAGGCCTGAGGTGACAATTCCTTGCATTCCTCCCCAGCACCTCCCCCCACAATCACGTGGTGACAGGTGTCTGGCACACAGTGTCACCCATGCTACCTGTGCTGACACCTAACACATACGAGGCAACGCCAACACGAGCCCCGGTGTAGGACACACATGCACTTGGACGGTGTAAACAGCCTTGCTCCTATGTGGTGCACCGTCCCCATCCCCCACCTGCCCCCTGCCCGCGCAGTGCAGCCGTCAGCGCACAGCTCATCCTTAAGGGCTGGGCTGAGGCTCCAATACACGCCTGGCACACATCTGTACTCACTAAGTCCTCAGACACTTCCCCAGCTCAGGAGCTCCAGACCAACAGTCTTGCTCCCATGGTATTTGGAGCCGTGTTCTAGAAAGTGTCAAACACACTCACTTGGATATACTCTTTGGAGTCTGGCTCAAACTGGGCGACACAGAGGTTGAGAACATCGGCGTGCCGGTCCTGGCTGTACATGGTCTGAAACCACACAGACTGGAGTCAGAAGGAATTCACTCAGCCTACACCCGTCCTGCCCTCACATGGGCCAGCCCTGTGCCCACCGAGGCATAAGCAACACGGGCTCTGCAGCTGTCACATCTGGATTCAAATCACACATAAGCCAGTTGTGAGACAGCTGTTCATGCTACCATTGTTATTCACATTGATCAAGGCAAACCGCCAAGTGCCAGCGTCCCCAAATCTCCCCCCACTGAGCCCAGAAAATCGCTCACATACCTGAAGGTTCTCTTTCTTGAAAATTACCGGTGGCAGAACTCTACGGCCTTGTTTTGGGAAATAAATTTGTATCATCCGGTCCCGTTCTTCCCAAGAGGCTTTGCGCAGAGTGCCGCTTGGTTCTCTGACAACAATGAAGCGCTCCTGAAGTGGAAAGTGATTGGTGATGAGTGTGAGCACTTGTTTATTAGTTCCTGTGTCGCACCAAGTCACGAAGACTGGTTTGCAGTCACAAATATAAAATGCAACTGGAAGAGGAATGCAATGACGCAATCAGACCCTGGACACTGGAAGTCTGCGATCGTGGCAGCAAAGCCGGGCGCCAATGACTCAGCCTGTCATCCTAGCTACGCAGGAAGCTGAGATCTGAGGATCAAGGTTCAAAGCCAGCCTAGGCAGGAAATCATCTGTGAAACTCCTATCTCCACTTCACCACCAAAAAGCCAGAAGTGGAGCTGTGGCTCAAGTGGTAGAGTGTCAGTCTTGAGTGGAAGAGCCAGTGGATAGTGCCCAGGCCCTGGGTTCAAGCTCCAGTAAAACACACACACACACACACACACACACACACACACACACACACGGAAGGTGGGCAGTATTACTTAGGCAAAAACATTCTTCCAACAGTGCCTGGTCCCCTTTGTCTGTTTTGAGGCTTGTGGGTGGGTTCTGGCTGTACATGCTTTGTTCTATCTTGATACATCACACTAGAACTTGAAGGGGAACAGTAACATAATGATGTGCACTGGTATGCACATCTGGTCCTTATATTTTCTCTTCCAGTAGATTCTCATTCAGTCTCAGGAACTCTGGAAACTTCAGGTCATGCCATCCCTCAGCCCCCTCGCCAAGGGCATTTCAGACAAATATCCCCATGCAGCTAGGCACATACCCGGTGTGGTATGCTGTAGGATATATCAGTAAACACGTATCTGTTTGTTTCTGTTCCTTCCAAAATCTTGTCCTCTGCCAGCACGTCCTGTATTGGTGTTCGTTCCTCCAGAACCGGTGGCATTTTTAACCGTCCTCTGGCTTCCTCGGCCGCCTTCCTGGTGGCCTACAGAAATGGAATGTTTAAGGAATGTCACAGGGTTGCAGACAGACTCATCGACACCGCTACACGCAGTAGAGGAAGTTGTTGCCGGGAATCAGTGCATGAAGAGCTAATCCTGAGCTGGTGGGCACTGGCCCTGAGTGCTGGCTACAGGCGGGACCATGCGAACGGCAGAGCAACGCAGCGCGACCGCGCCAGGCTGGGAGAGCGGCCGCAACAGGAGAGGGCGCGTGGACTGCGCTCACCCCCCTCCATGTGCGGGGAGAGGAGACACGTTAGGGAGCCCGGAGGAGGCTGCAGCCCTGGGCTCTGCATCACAGTACTAGGAGCTGTCCCGTCTGAGAGGAGGAAAGGGGACTCTTGCTCTTCACATGGCAAAGCTACTGGATCTCTTAACTTTCTGCTGTGATTACAGATTGCCTCACGTATTCACACGTCAAAGTGTGGTCCCCAAAGGACTCCGTCGCCGCAGCTCTGGGAGGGTCCTCAGGAGGACATGTGCGCGCCCAGATGCTGCTCAGTGCCGTCTCAGCATCACCCAAGCCCCAGCCCCTGGGCGGCTCACAGGTGCTCTTCCCGAAGGAAGCTGGAGCAGGCAGGAGAAAGGACTGTGTCCTCCGATCTGCACAATTCTAGTCGTGCTCCTGGACTCTACCTACCTGCCTTACACTCACCTTGCTCATCCTGTGCCTGACCCACCAATGCCTGGGGAAGTGCAACTGTGGAATCCTCTGGAAATCTTAACTCCTTAAAGAAAGGTATTCTACTAACGTCTGTGTTCACATACCTCTTCCAGCTGTGCCTGGGTCATCAGCTTATAGGTTGGTGGCTTCAGCTCTTGTATTGCTGGCTTAAAGGTCTTCTCCAAGTCCAAGCCTGTCATCTTGATGAGGATACTTTGGACTTCCTCATCCATAAACGTTGGTTTCTTCATCTCCGCGCTACCTGACTCTGCCAGGAGAGATTTTAGCAAATAAGAAGCTGGCAACAATGGCAATCTAAGACCTCCCACTGACAGAATATACGGCCTGTTGTATCCCCATTAACCTCTTTAGCCCTCATTACCACTGCCATTCTTCTAGTCTAGACCATTCTCCGCTTTTGCCTTAGTCTCCCTTACCCCTTTCTGACATCACTACAAAGCACAGGTTATTAGTAATGAGTTATTAGTAATTTCCTAAAAAGGGAACCAAGCCCTGTCCCCTGTCTGAAATGTACCAATGGCTTCCACTATCACTCAGAAACAAGCTAAGGTGGTCTGCTCCATCCACTAAGCATGCTCTGAAGGCGTCTCAAACGTAATGCATCTGAAACAAGTGTCACTAAGCTTCATTCCCATCTCCTCTCCCGATCTGCTGCACTGCCCCCGACCTTTAAAAACCCACAGTGACAACTAAAAGCCCCTGTTCCTACAACCGTCTCCACCTGAACAGAACATGCGGCTCGACGCTAGCAACGTGAGAAACCACCTTGGCTTTTACCTTTAAACCTACGACCCGGACCCAAAGCGGTAACCGACCCTGTCTCCAAAAGACCTGTGGTTCAGGCCTCCCTCCCTCTCCCCTCTCACAGCCCGGTGCCCCCTCACAGCCGCCCGCCCCCAGCTGGGTCCCACTGCCGCCCCCGCAGTCGGGTCCCCCCCCCAGCCCGCCCGCCCCAGCCGGGTTCCCCCCCCAGCCGTGTCCTCCCTCCCAGCCCGCCCGCCCCTGCCGTGTCCCCCCCACCCCCCGCAGTCGGGTCCCCCCTCCCAGCCCGCCCGCCCCTGCCGGGTCCCCCCACCCCCCGCAGTCGGGTCCCCCCTCCCAGCCCGCCCGCCCCTGCCGGGTCCCCCCACCCCCCGCAGTCGGGTCCCCCCTCCCAGCCCGCCCGCCCCTGCCGGGTCCCCCCTCCCAGCCCGCCCGCCCCCAGCCGGGTCCCCCCACCCCCCGCAGTCGGGTCCCCCTTCCCAGCCCGCCCGCCCCCAGCCGGGTCCCCCCACCCCCCCGCAGTCGGGTCCCCCCTCCCAGCCCGCCCGCCCCCAGCCGGGTCCCCCCACCCTCCGCAGTCGGGTTCCCCCCTCCCAGCCCGCCCGCCCCAGCCGGGTTCCCCCCACCCCCCCAGTCGTGTCCTCCCTCCTAGCCCGCCCCCCCCAGCCGGGTCCCCCCTCCTAGCCCGTTCCCCCCAATTCCGTCCGGGACTTCATTCCCGGCCGGGAGCCCCGAGTGGCCCTGGTGTACACGGGGCCTCGGGAACGAGGCCAGAAGCCTCGCGAGAAGCAGGGCTCGGGCCCCGCGGGCCGTCACTAAGCGCGGGCGGCGACGGCACCCGCTCCAGCCGCCCCCGCCGCCCCCCCCCGGCGGGCGACTCACCGGCCCCCGCGCTGAGCTGGCGGCGCGGCGGCGGCGGGAGCGGCGCCCGGCTCGGGGGCAGGGCCCGGGCCCGAGTCCAGGGCCGCTGCGAGCCGCGAGACCCTCTCAGGAGCCGCCAGAGGGACGCGGGCATCCTGAAGGCCGCCATGCCGGTCGGAGGCCGCTGGGAACCGGAAGCGGCTGGCCGGGCTTCCGGTCCGCGCGCGCTTCGCGAGGCATTCTGGGAAATGTAGTCCTCTCGCGGGCTGCGTCCGCCCAGGAGCTTGGCGGGCCTTGGATGGAGGCTCCGTCGCAGCTCCTAGCTTGCATGGAAGGTGTGCGTGTCTCCCCCTCCCCGTACACGCGGGACCGGAGCTGGACACGTGTTCTCTCCTCCCTGAGGAGCTTATTCCTTCTTCCCATGGCTCCTGCCCGAACCCCTTCACCCATCCCCAGATGGGGGTCTCCAGTGGAACTTCCCTCATGACCACCAAGTCCTCCCCATCCCTGTCACAGAGCCCCTCCCTTCTTGCACAGTTCTCTTCAGATTGCATGTATCAAGCCCACCCTGATCATTATAGTCTCCTCGTTTTAAGGTCTTTAACTTAGTCACATCTGCAAAGATCCCATTTCCATATAAGGTAACATTCCCATGTTCCAGGGGCTAGCAAGTAATTATCTTTGAGGATAAAAGAAGGAAGAGAGACATTTCTCAGCCTGCCCAGCTGGCATGCACCAAGCAGAGTTCTCTTAATCCAAACTAAGAGCCGCAGAAACTAAAGTTGATGGTGGAAATCTGAAGCAAACGGCTGGAGCGGCCTTTTTCAGCAATGAGCTCCCTGACCAATGAGCAGAGGAAGCCAGTCTGTAGAGAAAGACAGAAACAATGGTGCCTGTCTCAGAAGCAGAGAGTATACAAATAGAGATGGAGTAAGAGGCTGTCTTGCTCAGAAAGCCTCTCACTTTCCTCTCACAAATCTTTACGAGGGCTACGGGGAAGACCACCACATCCAGTTTTATCAGTTGAGATGGGGCCTTGATTGTTGTCACCTGGGGCTGATCTCTACTGCCCAAGGATTACAGGTGTGAGAAAATTACTGTAAGCATTTGATGCCAAGTGTTTCGTAGAGGGAGTGTATGATGGTTAACCTTGTTTCAGCGGCGTCAGAGTGAGAAGCATGGAGTATCTACTTGATTGTGGCTGGGATGCAATTGGCCAAGTGGGGGGATCGTGAGTGGCAGTGCTGAAGCACAGTCAGGACTGGCTAGACAGTTTCTGACAACCCTGGAGACGGGGCATGAAGGCGCTGCCGTCTATAGGTAGGAGCTGAGGCTCTTAGGTGAAGGGGTTTGCCCGAGTCTGCTCAATAACTTAAAACAAAGACAAGGCTAAACTCTAGGATCTTTGGGTATTTTGTGGTGCGAAAATCTGTTCCACATGTGTCTCGGGGGAGTGGAACCCCACCGGGACAATCCCCGAGTTCTATAGCTGTCCTTTGGGTGGGTAGTGAAGGAGGGAGAGGAGGTGGGTGACTCAGTTCCTCCAACCCCGGACTTACCATGTTGATCCCCAGTCTCCACACGACACCCCACCCCTCTCCCGAGCGCACCCCACCCAACTACAGTTCTTCCTGACGTGCTCAGGGAAACAGAGAGGCATCGCCGGAGGCCGAGGCTCCGTCTGTCCCGCCTGCCCCGCCTGCAGCCCAGGGTCGTGACAGTCAGAAGGCACCGGGGCTGGCCTGGTCCTGCCACCCCCGCCACCCCCCCCCCCCCGCACCGTGTGCACCCCGTGTCGCGGCTCTAGCGGATGCGATCTGTAACCGACGGCCCTTGGCTTCCCTCTCCGAGAGCTGGCCGCTGTCAGGGTTGGTATGTGGAACATTCTGTCTGAGGGATGTTGGCCGGGGTTAAAAGTCATTGCCGTCCTCGCAGCCCGGGTGGTCCGTCCGCGAGGCTGTTTTGCAGCTCGTTCGGGACCCGGAAGCCCCATCCGCCTGGGAGCTGCTGTTCGCAAAGGTTAAGGAGCCCGCTGGAAATCTCTCTCCTGGGAAAACGCGACGTATCTGACGGCGCTGAGCAGCCTCGGGTCACGGGCCTGAGCTTCATTCCACCTTAAAGATTGCCGGGGCCGGGGACGGGGGAGGCCGGGGTGGGGGGAGGACCTTGGCGGCTTCTTGTGGGAAATGAGAATAAGAAACAGAATGTGAAGCCGGGTGCTGGGGGGCCCAGGCCTGCAATCCCAGCCGCTCAGGGGGGCTGGGGGGCTGAGGATCGCCTTCCAAGATGACTGGTGGGGAGAGGAAGGGCAGGAGTGGCGATGGTGATGGACGGGGGGGGGGGGGGGGGGGGGGAGGGGGGAGGGGAGGAGGTAGGGAGGGGGGAGGGGGGGCCTGTCTCCGCCCGTGGGCTCTAGGGTTGCACGCTCCCTCAGCCGGGCGCGCTCTGCTAGGTTGGCACTAGATGGCGCTGTGGCACCGCGGTGGGGACCCAGGGCCCCGTCCTGAACGGAGCCGGGCGGCCCTGCTGGGCCACCCCCGCCCTGCGCACCTCAGAAACAAGGCCTGCCTGTTCTGCTGAGATGAGGAGTCCTGGTGGGCTTTCAGCCCAGGGCGGGCCCAGAACCTTGATCCTCTAGACCTCTGCCCCCCAAGTAGCTGGGATTACAGACCTGAGCTATGGCACTGGTTTCGCGTTGGTCCTGGTCATGACTTTGAGTCCTGAGATGGGCTTCAGGATCTGGCCGGCTCACCCTTCCGTCTGGGGCGGGGCTAGCCCAGCCGGCGTGCCACACTGGACGGCTGACCCAGCGTGCACACGCGCACACGCGCCCCGCGCACACACACCCATTTGACCTCACTGGGTTGATCTTCTCGGGCTTTGTCCCAGTGACCACTGAGTGACACACCAGGGACTGCAGACAGGTGTGACCCAGATGCCCGGGCCAGGTGGACAGTCGGGGGGGGCACTGACACCCCACGGTCCTCATCGGGGGCCGCATGTCAGTTCGGCAGTCGCCACGGCGGTCCCCCCGACTCTCCAGTCTAGCTTGGGGGTGCTCTGGGGAAGGGGAGTCTATGGGATGCCTTCCTCCCTGGGCCCACCCAGGTGCCCCATGGGTGCGGAGCCCTTGGACAGGAGCACTGGCCTGTAGCTGGGAGGACTGCCTGCTGAGAGGCCCCCCCCGGCCTCTGTGGGCAGTGGGATGCCGGCTTCCCCGGCTTTGATCAGGACGGGGGGGGGGGTGCTCAGCGGTTTTTTGGGACCATCTCTGTGATACATTCTGACAGCCTTCACCGAGCATATGCTTTAAATCCTGACGAGAAAGGGCCCACGGCGCCTTCAAAGGGCTTTCCCTGGACCGACAGGGGTACACGGAGAAGACCCCGGGCCGGTGGCACCCCGCCACGCCCTCCCCCCGGGGGCAGGTTCAAACGCCACCTGCAAGACGGGGGCCTCCCGGCCGGGGGGGAGGGCGGGGCGGGGTCAACCTCCACCGCGTCCCCTCGCTGTCCGTGGCAAGTGACCCCGCGTCCCTCCTCACGGAGCCAGGCCGCGTACAACGGACTCACCTGGACACACGATGAGATTTCCACGGGCATCGACGGGGTGGGGGGGTGGGGGGGAACGACACCCAGCCACGAGGCCTGGGGAGAACAGAGGGGGTGTTTCTTCTTAGGATCGGGTGCCCCGCGCTGGTTGATGCAGACCGTCCCGTGGAGGGGGGCCTCCGCCCCGGGGGACAGGAGGGTCAGCCTCCCCCCCCCCCCCAAAGGTGCTCGGCGCGAGCCGGGGCCTGGGAGGAGGCGGAGAGGGAGGCCGGGGGGCGGGGGGGGGCGGCGCGCCCTTCTGTGTTTAATTTTCCCACCAGTCAGCTCTGATTACCGGGACGGCCTCATGTTTCATGTATCGGAGTTGTGCGGGGCACCTGTGGGGGTGGGGAGCCCCTGGCTGGCGGGCGGGGTGCGGGCAGAGGGGCGGCGGCTGGCCCGCCCACCCCTAGCGTGCCTGTCTGCTACCTATCAGGTCTGGATGGAGGGATGACCTTGCTGGACACTCATCCCCCCGCACCCCCCCCCCAACTGACAGCACCCCTCTAGTGAGGCCCAGGGCCGATTCACACTCACGCAGGGGACCGGGGGGATCGGAAGCCTTGCTTGGGGGACCCCTGGACATCACCGGGCAGGGGATGAAATTTAGGAAACGGGCTGGGGTTACGGCTCAAGCGGTAGAGCCTCGCCTAGGCAAGGACGAAGCCTCGAGTTCAAACCCCAGGACCACCACAAACCAAGGGAAGATAAAAGGGACAACCGAGCATTCCCAAGCTGGGCGTGGGGAGGCAGGCCCTAGAGTCCCAGCCGCTTGAGAGGAGGCGATTGGAAGATCAAAGCCCAAACCCATCCCCAAGAAAAGCAGTAATGGGAACCAAAGGGCTTGGTGCAGGTGGTACAACCCTTGCCCGGCATGCCGGAGGCCCTGAGTCGATCCCCTGTATCAAAACAAACAAGCAAACAACGAAGAAAAGCATCCTTAAGCCCGGCGCTGGTGGCTCTCGTCTATAATCCTAGCTGCTCAGGAGGCTCAGGTGTGACAATCACGGTTCGAAGCCAGCCCAGGCAGGAAGGCCGTCAGACTCTTATCTCCCATGGACCACCAAAATCAGAAGCAGCGCTGTGGCTCAAGTGGTAGCGCGCTAGCCTTGAGCAAAAGGACTCAGCGACGGAGCCCGGGCCCTGCCGTTCAAGCCCCACTACTGACCAAAAAAAACCCCAAACCAAACAAAACAAAACCCCAGCATTCTGGTGAGCTACACCCGGCTCAGCGGCTGTCCACAGAGCCTGCGGGTTCCCAGAGCCCCACTCCTGGCTTCCTTAGAGACAAGGCTTCCAGCTCTCGCGCTGATGGGCGGCGGCGGACAGCGCCGCCTGCTGGGCGGTCAGCAGATGACCCCGTCCCTCCTCCCGCCCCGGCCGCTCAGCCTCATGGGGGTTTTTTCTGCCTGGGTCTTCCACAAGCCCACAAGCCAGGTGCGGCACGGGCCGCACCCCTCCCTACACGCAGCTCTGCTCCCAGGGGGGGATCCACGTGGCTGGGGTGCACGAGAAAGGCTTCCTGGACCATGCGCGCGCAGGTGGAAGGAAAATCACTGTCCATGGTGCCCGGGGGTGGATGGGCCAGGCCCGGGGCCGGGCTGTCGAGGCGGGAGGAGGAGAGGCTGACCCAGGCGTGCGGCCCGCGGGGGCAGAAGAGAACCGCGAGCCCCGCGTTCCGGTCGGGCAGCCCGGGGGGGCCCCCGTGTGTGAGCTGGGAGTCTCGGATGAGAATGTGCACGGAACCTGGGCACGCGGTGGGGGCGGCTGGCCGTAGGTAGCGGGCGCCCCGATCCTGTGAAACGAACGAGGGCCAGAGACGCCACGGAGAGAGCTGAGCGTGTGCGCGTGCGCACGCGCGTGTTGCTACTGTGTCATGTGTTTATATGTCGTGTGTGGTGCGCCGCGTACGGCATGTGTCTGTGTGTGCTGTGCGTGTGTGTGTGGCATGTGTGGTGTGGTGTGCACGTGTGTGGCGTGTGTTTGGGGGGTGACACCGAGAGACGGTCCCCTAGACGGGTCCCAGGGTTGGAGGACAGCGTGGGGTGGGGACACGAACCGCACATGCGCGTGATTTTCTCCCAGGAGGAGGGGACGCGGGAGCCGGGCCGGGTCAGAGGGGGGACCTTTCCCTCTAACAGCCATCCGGAAGTCGCCCCGGCCTGGCAGCACAGCCTCCTGGGAGATGCCGAGAGGGATCCGCGGCGTGAGGGGGCTCCCGCGATGAGGAGGACGCGGGGGGGGGCCCCCAGCCCCGCCTCTCACCCCCCGCTCCCAGCCACTGGCCCTGGGCATCCTTTAGGGGGGAGACCCGGCGCGGGGTCTGGTACACAGCAGGTGGCCGACGATGGCCGGCCCACCTCCCCCCCACGCGTGGTTTCCTGCCGCACGGGGGTCCCCCGGCCGGGTCTTCCTCCCCCTCCATTTGGATGGTAGGCCTCCCCTCCCCTCCCCTGCCCTCCTCTCCCACCCTCTCCTCTCTAGAAGAATTCAAAGGGCCCTGGGAGTTGTTATTAGGAAAAGCCGTGGGAGTCGCCCGGCCTGGTGGAGGCGCTGACCTCTCCCATCCCGCCCCGCGTAGCTCTCCCCCGCGACATCTTTTTCATGTCCCCTGCGCGGGTGAGTCACCCATCTGCAAACCCCGGCCACAGAAAAGCTTGGCAAGGCGTGCGAGGTGTTTATGGAGAGGGGAAGGAGGACAGGGATCAAAACATTGGCTCTAGGTCGGGAAACTTGCAAGAGCAAGTCTGAAAGTCCACGTTGGAAGCATCTGAACGGATCCATGGAGCCCTCTCTTTAAAACAGAACAGAACACAAGCCACCGTGAGGATAAGACTATACAACCGTTCTCAGTAGAGCCGGGCACCGTGGCTCACGCCTGTCATCCTCGCTACTCTAGCTGATATTCTGAGGACTGTGGTTCAAAGCCAGCCCAGGCAGAAAAGTCTGTGAGACTCTAGCTCCAATTAACCACCAAAAAGCCAAAAGTGGAGGTGTGTTTCAATGGTAGAGCACTAGCCTTGAGTGGAGAAGTTAAGGGGCAGGGGCTGGGAATGTGGCCTAGTGGCAAGGAGTGCTTGCCTTGTATACACGAAGCCCTGGGTTCAATTCCCAGCACCACATATACAGAAAACGGCCAGAAGTGGCGCTGTGGCTCAAGTGGCAGAGTGCTAGCCTTGAGCGGGAAGAAGCCAGGGACAGTGCTCAGGCCCTGAGTCCAAGCCCCAGGACCGGCCAAAAAAAAAAGTTAAAGGGGCAGAGCCCAACCTAGTAGTAGTGGTGTACACACACACACACACACACACACACACACACCACACACACACTCGCAGTTGCATCTCAGAGCTGCCTTTATGTGGTGCCAGAGATCAGCATGGGAACCGAGAGGCGCGGTTCCGTTTCTTGCTCTCCCGAGGCCACGCGGTGCCATTCAGACCCAGCTCCCACCGACATGGCCGCCCAGGCCCGGGCCCGCGCACCGGTGCGGCCTCGCGTCCGTGCACGGTCCGTCCCGCCCACTCCTGGCTGGGGCTGGGGAGCCCTTGCTGCTGGGGACAGAGCGATGAGTCAGACGCAGCAGGGACGGGAGGCCCACGCCGACCCCTGACCACAGGAAAGCCTGGTCAGGTGACTCTGTCGGGGAGTCCTTCAGGGGTCAGCTCGCCACGCCCTGTCCAGGAAGTGTCCCCTGGTGGTGTCCGTCCATCGCTCTGTCTTTTGCCTCTCCCCTGTGACAGAACCACTGCCTGTGTTGTTTATCTGCCTGGCCGTGGGGAGACCTGACTCGGTTTCTCTCCTGTGTCTCTGGGGTCCAGCTCCTGACGCGTGGCACTGCAGGTTTATCTGTGCATTTGTGTGTGTGTGTGTGTGTGTGTGTGTGTGTGTGGCGTGTGTGGTGCTGTATAGAAGCTGAGCACCACCATCCATTGCCAGCAAGGAAAAGGAGCCCTGGAGAACGCCGCACCTGAGCCCCGCCCGCCAGGCCCCCCTCTCCATGCAATCTGAACCCCGAAAGGGGTCTGGGGAGGATTAACCCCTGGATCTCGGCCTCGTTCCAGCATCGCGGCTCGGCGCTGGTCGTGGGGGCCCCCACGGCCCCCGTTCAATCAAGGGAGAAATATGCTTTGAAATGAAAACGCTTCCCTTTCTGATGTGCCTGGCCGCCTGTGCGCCCCACCTTCTTAGTATGCATGTATTCAGCCCCCATTTTGAGACCCCACCCTCGGTGTCTTCTCCGCTCTGACCGGCTGAGCGGGGCTCCTTCGCCTCGGCCCCCCCCCACCCCCCCCCGGCCGCCCCGTCCGCTCAAAGACAAATTGCTTACATCTGTCAAGGCTTTTCTGATTAATAGAGGACCACGCCGTGGGATGTCATCGGGGGGTTCAGAGGCTTTTGATCAGAGGGGGAGGGAGCCGGGCCACACAGCCCCCGCTAGCTCCTCCATCAGCTCGGGGAGGAGGGGGCCTTCTCCCCAAGGGCCCCCACTCAGGCCTCCCAGGGGAGGCCAGCTCACTGGTTCCCACGAGCGGAGCCGAAAGGCACCCCCAGAAAGAGCGGCAGGAGGCGGGAGACGGGAGAGGGGAGTGGAACAAATTGGGGGGCCCGGTCTAGGTCTTCGTGGCAGGGGGACCACAAGTTCTCCCCAGGAAGATGGAGGGGCCCACCAGGCAGCGCCTCCAAAGTGCGGCAGAGAAAGGAGGGAGGGAGACAGAGTGAGCGGTGAAGGGAAGAGCAGCGCGGGGCGGGGAGCGGGCCGGAGACTG